>NC_079134.1:82754312-83054312 GCF_945859705.1 Episyrphus balteatus
ACTGTCTTTGTTTCTTTGTTTTGTTTTTGTGTTTCTGGTGGTGCAGCTACGTCACTTGGCCTACCCTGTGTAGGCATTGAAAATTTTTTTTTGAATTGAATTTCTTTATTGAGTCTTTTAGGTTACAGTTGCTGTCTTAGTCTAAAAATAACAATTCTTTACTACTTTACTTAAGTTAAACTGGCGGCTATAATGTATTGCCTGCTCTTTCAGTTGCTTTGTAATGAAAATGAATACAATGTTTGCCTCATGGCGGTCAGTAAAATGTTTTTCTTTTTTTCTACTCTTGCTCATGACAGAGAGTTTTGTTTACGTTAACTGTGTGACGTTTTGTCACCCTCTTATAAACTAGGATACATATATACAATAAAAAAACTACAGATACCTTACAAACTAACCCTACGATAGAATGCCTTGAACATTTGTTAGGTTTGTGAGATACGAATATACATAGTATGTACGGAATACAAATATACATTTTCTTTTTTTTTTTTTGTTAGAGCGAGAGCTCAGTCAGATTCTTGTGAATACATTGTATGTTAGGTTAACATTTTCGTTTATAAGAGCGAGTACGCCCTTAGATTCATTATTTATTTGTTTTTTTTTTCCCTTTTTAGTGAATATTATTAACATGGAGGAAAAAGGCATTTATCGGGGAACACATTTATACTTCGATTGTTGTGTACGAGACGAGATAAACATAGATACACAGAGGGTGTTACAAAAGAAAAAAAAAAGAAACTTCATTAATGAAGATAATGAATGACAGATAACATTGATTATTACAATTATTTGTTTTATAAAATATTTTTACTTTTGATTTGTTGTTCATTTAATTGTCTTTTACATTGGTGATTTTGTAATTATTTATTTTATAATAATACCTGTTATATATTGTTTGATAAATACTTGAATTGTATTTTATTTCAATTAGAAGATAACTAAATGATACTTATTCTAGTATTTTTAAGTAAGTACTGTCGGCCAATCTTTAGAGAATTTTGGTAACTTATTTTTAATAATTTTATAGGTAGAAAAGGGGTTCCCCCAACGTACACTGTAGTGAATCGCGGGACGCAAGTGGCGAATGGATAATTATCCGCGATTTTGATTTGGGATGGCCCTGTTATAGAACTCTAAAGGTTCTAACACTGGAGCGTCAAGATCCACTGAGAGTATTCCGAGTGGTGACAGATAACCAACGCCGTCCCAAGAGGACCCAGTCTGGGATGCTAAGGAATGTATTATTAAGTCGTTTTCGGATTGTTCAAAGTTTGAAATTGTTTTTTTCATGAGAAGCGAGACGTATCTCATCAGCGGGACAGTATTTGTGTCGCTGTAAATAAAGTTATTTGAGAATCTTTTGGTCCGGGTCTCAAAGTTTTTACCAGCACAGAGCCTAAGAAGTTTTCTTTCAAGGATTTCCATATTTTGGGCTACCGAGGGAGAGATGGTAAACCATATTGGAAACCCGTATGTCATTACTGGTCTAACTAATGTTTTATAAAACAGTAGTTTGGATTTTTTGTTTAAGGCTCTGTGCCTGAAAAAGGGCATCAGCATGTTAGAGACTTTTCTGGTCTTTTCAATGGTGAGTTTAGCATGATAATTAAATTTAAATAGATTGTTGAAGTTGATTCCTAAATATTTCAACTTGTTTTGAACTTGGATTGGGCAACCGTTGACGTTTAGTGTGAGATGTTTGCTTTCCCTTACTACTCCAATTGGACCTTTACCACTCGCGTTTCTGATGCAAATCAGTTCTGATTTTGGGACATTCAGCTTGATACCCCAGGTGTTGTAATAGTCGTTTATGACCCCGATGTGTTTTTCGAGGTGGTGTAGAGCTACTAGTGGATATTCGTGGTTGGAGTACGCGATGGTGTCGTCGGCGTAAAGGAGACCGGTTGAGACCAAATTATTTTCTGACCATGTATGGGGGAAGTCGTGCACAAAGATGTTGTATAGGTGTGGGCCCAATATTGACCCTTGCGGGACGCCACTGTCGCAGCTTCGGGGGTTCGACTTTGTCCCTTGAATTTGTACGAAGAAAGTTCTATTAGATAGAAAGCTGTGCAGAATATTGTAGATGTAACTAGGAAGATTAATTGATACGAGTTTAGAGATAAGCCCCACCCTCCATACGCTATCGAAGGCTTTTTCAACATCGAGAGAGCAGGCGACTGTGCATCTTTTTTCTCTCAGATTTAAGATGATATCGTTTTGAAATTTGGTTAGCGCATGGAGGGTGGAGTGTCCTCTGCGGAACCCGAATTGGAAGTCGGGTATCGGGTCTATGGGGTTGTCTAGCGGGCAATTCATTTTGTTCAGGATTATTCTTTCGAGTATTTTCCCGGTGTTGGAAAGTAGGGAAATCGGTCTATAATTGTTAATGTCAAAATTGTTTTGTTTTTTAACTATAGGCAGGATCCTAGCTGTTTTCCAGAGGCTGGGGAAGTAGGCATTGTTAATGCAATTATTGTATAGAATTGTTAGGAAGTTAACCGCTTGATTTGAAATTTTTTTCAGAAAGTAATTAGAAATGTTGTCCGGCCCGGACGATTTTTTTGGTCTTAGAAGCTTAAGCAGGTTCTTCACAGAATCAGGGTCAGTAAAAATATGGGGTGCAATAGGGTTCAGTGCAGAGTTTTCGGAATTGAATAGGAAAATGTGTTCCGGTGTGTTTAGAGCCACTGAGTTAGCGGACTCTTGGGCTCTTTGCGTGGTGTTTATGTTGAATAGCGGCACTCTTTCTTTGTACACGTCTGTAAAGTGTTTTTCGAAAGATTCAACGATTTTTGCTTCGCTGGTGAAGGTCTCATTATTAACGACCACTTTATTGCAATGAAATTTTTTCTTTTTGCCCAAGATCCCGAACGCCTCTTTAAAGGCCCATGGGCCAGGCTTAATTTTGGAAAGTCTGTCACTTAGTTCCTTGTTTAACCAGATGTTTACTTTTTGCTTAATAATGTTGTTTAATAAGGCGATCTGGGATGATAACTCTCTATATGCTGGACTGATTCTGTTAAGGGATCTGTGGAATATATTTTTTAAACGCCTTTGCCACTGGTGTTTGACTTTATAGAGGTTTTCGATTTCAGGGGGTAAGTTCTTGTACTTGTTGAATGAGATGGAAGAGCTTGTGGAGTTTCTTTCTAGGGTGGTAATGAGTGTTTGATTAAAATGTGATATGTATTTATCAATGTCGGTATTGGGTAGGCAGGAGGTCGCTGGGGGAAAAAGTTGAAGGAGGTTGCTATCTAATTGGTTTCTGAAGGACTGCCAGTTGGTATTTTTAAATGATCTGAGTGAGTGCTCCTCACGCAGGCAGATGTTTGCTTCTCCAATACTTATGCACAGAAGTAGGGGGCAGTGCTCTGTAAAGGTGGGAAGGGTTTTCAATGAGAAGTTTTTATTGAAGTGGTTAATTAGATGACTGGATATGAGAAAGTGGTCCAAAAAAGATGGTCCTCTGGGAAAGGTGGGTGTATCCGATGTGAAGTTGGCTAGGGATGGATTGAAGTTTTGTAACCATGATTCAAGCGTCTTACCGTTTAGGTTATGGGTGTGGTCCCCCCAATTGGTACTCCTAGCATTGAGGTCACCACCTATAATTGAACCATCAAATCTGTTGGAGAGGGCTTCAATAGCGTTGAGTTCTGAGGTAAATTGTGCAGGGGGGGTGTTCGAGGGGAAGTATACCGACCCTAGTAGAAGTGTTTTGGGTGAATTATCAATTTTCAGTTTGATGGTGACGAAAAGCGAAGGAAAATTTGTTGAGTGATAGTCCACCAGCTCGTATTCAATGTTATTTTTGATGAGCAGGGCTACCCCCTGGTGGTTGTCATTTCTTAAAGTGTGATAGTTTTGTATTTGTATTCTGTGTCTATTCGAGAAATGAGTTTCTTGAATAAACGCAAAAGAACAATTGCTAGCTTGGAGAATTTTTTGAAGTTCTATTCTCCGCGCTTGTGAAACTAAGGACGTAATGTTGAATTGTAGAATTTTTAACCACATCATTTGGAGCAGAAAAGGAGTTGGTTGACCAGGTCGAGGTACGCTATTCTTTTTTCCGCGAGGGAGCTGAAATTGTTTAGGTTAGACATGAACTTTTCAATATTCGAAATAAGTGTGTTCATGCCAATGCCAAAAAGGTCATTTGACAGTGACATGAATTGATCAATAGTGGATTGTCCTGTTTTTTTATTGGAGTAGTTCGGGAACATGGGTTCCACTCGGGGGGTGTTATTTTGGGTTGCTTTGAAATGGCTGGCATAAGAAATACCCGGTGCCACAGGGGCACCCCTGGAGATCGCGAGGGAGAGGCCTCTTGCGTCAGCTTTTTTAGCACTTGCTTCTTGCAGAAGGCGTTTTCTTCTGGAGTCATATTTTTTGTAGGACTCGCATCCTCTAAAGTTAGCTGGGTGGTCTGAGCCGCAGTTGACGCAAGTGGCCTTGCTCTCCCCCTTGTTCTCCACAGTGCAGGCGCCGGGCTGGTGGTTATTGGTGCATTTTACGCACCTGTATTGGTTTGCACAATTCTTTGCGAGATGGCCGAACTGTTGGCAGCGCCTGCACTGTAGGGCGCCCGTGTTTCCCTTTGGCTTCTCCCAGTGAACCCTGGTATTAAACAAATATTTGATTTTGAGGAGTTCCCCCATGCTGGTGCCTGGTGTTAACCGGACCAAAAAGAGATTATAGTTTATTTTCTTTTGCCTAGACCGAAGTGTTTCAAATATAGAAACCTTTTCCGCGAAAGGGACTCTCATTTTGAGCTCGTCCAAGATCTCGGATTCCAAATAATCTGAGGTGAGGCCCCTTAGGACCACGTTGGTGGTTCTGTCTTCCTTCAAAGTGAAGGAGTGTGCTTGGGCACTCTCTGTCTTTCTCATTAGATCCATAAGCTCCCTATGGACTTTTGCGTTATCGACGTACAGCCTACTGCTGTTCCCGCGATTCACTATCCTATACGCGAAGTTTACCGACTTTTCTCGGAAATCAAATAATAATTTTCTAGTGTCTACATTTTTCATTATAATTGGCGGACAGTACTTACTTGTATGTGGTATATCGCTAGGGATGCTTTCCTTTCCTAAGGTGTTGATTGGAGTATTGTTGGTACCGTCTTTGGTGCTTCCATCGGTGTTATTATTTTGTCCTGGGACATCTTCCTCCACGTTGCTGACTGCTGATTGTGATAATTGTCTCGTGATGTTGTGGTTGTGCGAGTTCTTTTTTAGCGTGTGGATTGTTATGTCCAGCAGAGGGGCGAATTGGTTTTGTGATGGAGCGCCAGTGTCCATGTCTTGGCGGGGTGATGGTGTTGCTGCCTTGTGCCTTTTATCCGGCATCTTCCATTCCTTTGTCAGGAGGTCGTCATCGATTTCGATTTGAAGGGCTCGGGTTGTGGCGCCATTGTTGGAGGTACCAGGATTTCCATCGTTTTGTTGCGAAGGTTGCTTTGGCGGGCGGCTGAGTACAACGAGTTGCTGCGCCACTTCCATCTCGATGGATTTGTTGATGGTGATTTTGGGCTGTTTTCGTTTTCTAATGTTAGAAGAGGTTTTGTTCATCTCTCCGGCTTGTGCCGTGTGGCATTTTTTGAACAAATAAATCAATTAAGATAGCAGGCAATTTAGATTGCTTTTGTTTTAAATATTTGATTATTTAAGTTTTTTGAGGGGTTTTTGTTTGGTTTTAAATGATTTTTATTTAGTTTTTCACAATAAAATTGCTGTGTTAAACACGTGTCTCAAAAAGCCGCCAAAAATCCAACTTCGCACGACGACGTGCAACCTTCCTCTACCTAGGCATTGAAAATGAAAAACTAAGTTGTGACGCTTCGTCACATTGTTAGAAATGCTGCACATTCAAAAGAACGAAAATGTTGTCAACAGAAGATCGGACTGCGATGGTCTTAGTATTTAGTCATTTAACTAAAAGTTAAATAACCTCACTTATGTATTTTTATTACTAAATTTTGAGTTTGTTTTCATTTTAAATATTTTGATTATTTTTTTAAAATCATAAATTATTTTGTTTTCATCAAATATTGTTTATATTTTGTAAGTTTTCCAAATTTGTTATTTATAAATTTTATTAATTTTTTAAAATTTTTACTTAAGGGCCTGATGAAGGGGATAACCATCCCTGAAACGTTGCGCCAAAAAATAAAAGATAACAATTGAATAAAATTCACCTTAAGCCTACAATAAAAAAAAAAATTTATTTTAAATATATTAAAGAAAGACCTATAGCCCACGAAAAGAGTAAAATTTATTTTACTGAAAAGGTCACGTAAGGAGGAATTAATTATTATTACGGAGGGCACGCCGTACTTTAACAAATTTAAAAGATGAGTTTTTATGAATATATAACGGAAAAATACGGATTTCATGTATGTAGCAAACTAAAAAATTATAGCAGAGTCGGGGTAAGTCATGTTAAAAATAAGAATAGTTTAGTTTTTTTACTGAAGTGCAGGGAGTTTGGATTAATTCCGGAATTTATCCAAAATTCAACAAAAAATGTTTCAACAATTTTTGATTTCGGGGTTGGAAAGTTTGAAGAAAATTTAAAGAGCAAACTTTCTTCAACTTCAACAAAGTACCACTCAAAGTTGCTTAATATATCCATTTCTTTAAAACAATCAGAAATTAGAAAACAACAGAGGTTATTAGAAGATTTAGAGAATGATATTAAAAATAGGCTATCAGTTAATGAACATAATAACTTTTTTAGAAGTCAGGAGCAAACGAGAAATAAATTTAATAAAAGTGCAAAGCACGCATTAAAGAAAAAGCTTGAACTGCTTAAGACTAAGCTCAAAAAGGAAATGGGAGTACATTTTCAAGAAAATTGGTTTGTGAATAAAACACAGACTAATTTTCCAGAAGACATTTAGCGGCTTCTGTCACTAGGCCCAAAATTTGCTTTACCACTTTCTAAAGATAACTTCCCCTTATTTAAAATGATTGCCGACGGAGAAGAACTAATTAAAAGTAAGGAACCCCTTGAACAAGAACCTGCACGGTCATGTTTCATACAATTATTACAGAACCATATTCGTTCTGCATCACTTCCTTCTTTCGATAAATATTTAAATAAAATATTTAACGACACAAAAAAGTTCTTAAAACGACATCCAGAAATTTACATCGTTCCGGCAGACAAAGGCAATGTCACAGTAGCAATATTAAAAACAAATTATGTTGGAAAAATGAATGATATGATGGCTGACAGGAATACTTACACAATTTTAAGAAATGACCCAACAAACAAAGTTCAAAGTCGTAACAACAAAATTGTTAGAGACTTATTCCTAAATAAATTTATTAATGAATCTGAGAAAAAATGTATGACGACTTATGTTGCTAATAGCCCCAAAATTTATGGATTGCCCAAAATACATAAACAAAATGTACCACTTAGGCCAATTTGTTCGTCATTAAATGTTCCATGTTATGAGTTATCTAAATATATAGTTAAAATTTTAAATAATATAACTCTTAACTCAAATTATAATGTTAAAAATGCTTCATCATTTATTTCAACTGTTTCTCCAATTATTTTAGAACAAGATGATATTCTTGTTTCATTTGATGTAGTTTCATTATTTACTAACATTCCCATTCCGTTAGTACTAGACTTAGTTGAAAAAAGTCGGAATACCATCACAAATCACACAAGAATTCCAAAATTAAAATTTTTGGAGATGTTACGTTTTTGTGTAATTGACAACAATTATTTAGAATTCGATAAACATTTTTATCAGCAGAAACAAGGAGTTCCCATGGGAAGTCCAGCTTCTCCAATATTAGCAGATATTGTTATGGAAGCTTTATTAGATGACGTTTTTGATAAAATTGCAGATAAGCCAAAAATAATAACGAAGTACCTATGTCGATGACATTTTTATAATCCTGAAATCTAGTCATGTTAATTCTACTCTAACTGCTTTAAATTCTTTTCATCCAAAAATTCAATTCACTGTTGAGTATGAAAATAATAGAGAACTTCCATATCTAGATGTGATGGTTATAAGAAAAAATAATAAATTGATATTTGATTGGTATAAAAAACCAACATCTTCGGGTCGACTTATAAATTATAATTCCAAACAGCCTAAACAAGTCATCATCATGGATACTTTACTTTCAATTTCATTTCCTTTAAATATAATAAAAACATTATTGAACCAACATTTTAATCCGTTGGCGTTGGTTCAAACAAATTTATTAACAAATGTTACACAGTTATCGTACAAAAGTGTTCTATATGGGTTGGGGTCAAAATTCTGCCGGGGTCAAAATTCTTTTGTCAAAATTCTGCTTTCAAAATTCTACTTTTCAAAATTCTGCTTTTAAAATTCTGTTTTTCAAAATTCTGCTTCTCATAATTCGGTTTTACAAAATTCTGCCAAAAATTAAAAAAGTGTTTGGAAAATGTTAAAAAGCGCGCGCTTTTTAACATTTTTTAAACCCTTTTTTAATTTTTGGCAGAATTTTGTAAAACAGAATTACGAAAAACCATCTTCTAGAAAAATTTCCTGCCTATTTGAGATTACTTACAGTATTTTGTCAATTTTTTGTAATATTCATATTTTTTTGAAACATCGTTTCTATAATTAGTTTTCAACGATATACTCATATAGATGTGAGTTATAAGAAAGTCAGTGCTCTAAGCAATTTGAAAATGTATTTGTGATGGTTTAACAGGAAGCAGTTAAGAAAATATACCAACCTAAAAAACATTAATGAGGTGTATTTTGGTATAGTTAACGCATTTGCTATGAAGAAAAAAGCAGAATTTTTTTTGGTGGCAGAATTTTGAAAAGCAGAAATTTGAAAAGCAGAATTTTGAAATACCGAATAGAAAAAAAGCAGAATTTTGAAAAACAGAATTTTTTTGAATAAAGCAGAATTTTGTAAATCAGAATTTTGAAGTCAGAATTTTGACCCGCTCCCGTTCTATATATTCCAAATCTTTCCAATAGAATGTTTAAAGCTCCTATAATGAATAAAGAAAACGTTCGCTTAGCATTTAAATCGGTAAATACTTTAAGAACTTCATTGTTCTCGAATTTGAAAGGTGAATTTTCCAAAAATGAAAAATCGAGCATTGTATATAAAATTAAATGCTTAGGTGATGGGACAAACAATTGCCCTTCAGTTTATGTAGGCACTTCTATGCAGAAACGCTGGTCATAGATCAGAAATAAATAGTGGACAGTCGCAAAAAACAGCGTTAGCTTTACATTGGGTGATATGCATAAAAACGTAGTACTTACTTAAAGTAAAAGATGAAAGTAAATACTATAAATTCTAGTAAAAGATAAAATTCATAGTATATACTTATGTCGTTTTCTTTCACTCCAATGAGAGTACCCTTTTAGTACTTATTTTTGCACTTTTGAAGGTTTTGTGTTCTTTGACGCCACAAAAGTGTAAAAAAAAAATTACTCCGGAGTAATTTTAGTACTACGGAGTACTCCGGATTTACTCCACATTTTTAGTCAGATTTACACCGATTTGCACACGCACTTGCACACACACTTATGAATTTGAAGTTTGACATTTTAAAATTTTGTTTGAAAATTGAAAAATTCGAAAAGTTTTTCTTTCAAACTCTTTTGTTATTTACAGAAAACAACCATTATGAATATATTTTTACTGTATTATATTCCGCCAGATATATTTCTTCCATTTTTTTCGTTAATTCTTCACTTTTTCCAAAATGAAATTGAAAACCGAATAAAAAAAATTTTCCGCCAGTGTTCTTCATCAATCAAAAAAAATCCTGTGCCATATAACAAAAAAACCCCATTTTTTTCTGCGTTGATGGGATATTTTTATTTTACAATTATAAAATCAAACTAAGGGTGTGCGTCAATTAGGCTGAAAAAAACCGATCAGAAGCATAATGAAAAATACCAAAAGCAAAACTAAGTCCGCTTCTACACGAAGACGCAAAGCGCGATACGCACATAAGAGCAAAGGAGAAATAAAGTTCGAAAAAAAAGGAAGGAAGATTCTCTACCGTGAGTCTCCGGTAAAAAAATTTGTGACTCTTTTTGACGTTTATCTTTGATCTTGTTCTTTTTTTTTTGCTGTTCTGCTTTATTTTATTTCGTCGGTTGCGGAATCTGCTTCGTCGGTTGTGTATTATTTGCGTGTATAGTAACGTTTTTAATTTATGCAAAAGTTTTCGTTCCACATAGACCCCGCACGGGGGTTGTTTTTTTTTGTATATTTTGGTGTTTTTTTTTTTTTTTTTAAATACATAGTCTGCTTCTACACGAATACGTAGACGCACAAGATGCTCATAAGAGCAAAGGAGAAATCGATCTTTCTCCCTCTCTTGTTCTTATGTGCATCCCTTCAAGCAAGAAAACTGAGTTCAACAAAGAAACTCCGACCTCAGACCGCGAAAATCGGGCTTGCACTCACACACTTGCAACTTTTTGTGTATGAACACAAAGTCGAACGAGAATCGTGGTGAAAAATGAGAAAAGGAAAAGAAAGACAAGGCCAACAAGAGCCAAAGCGTCATTTTGTTATTTTTTGTTGTAGTGTTTGGTCGCTTCGTGTCTCGTGTCGTTGTTTGTATTATGTTAGTTTATTAATTATAAACAATTTTATTAAATTATAAACAATATAGAAAACAAAAAAGGTATGTTTTATATATCGCTCAAAGTGTTTGGGTTAAAATGTTGTTTCTTCTTGTGTTGTAGATGTAATCTCTAATGATGAAGAAAAATCTAGAAGGTGAAACATGCGATTGGGTATCTAAAAAAACACCAACAACAGCAGCAGCATCAAATAAAATAAAATGAAAAAAAATGTATTGTATTTTATATTGTATTTATTGTGAAAATTTCGTTTGCCAAAATAAAATAAAAAATAAAACAGTTTCAGTGAAAAGAAAAATAAATCTTGTTCTTTTTTTTGGTCGCAAATGCGAAATGTCATCCCTTTCTTATTCCTCTTTCTGGTAGGTTTTCGCTGCTCCGGCTCAGGTCCGCCTTCGGCTCCGTTTTCTCGGAATGGAGATTTTCACCACACCAATACATATGCAATCGACTTCGCGGTGATTATAATTTCCATACTAATTTGAGCCGCCTTCGGACCAGTTTCTGATCCGAAGTCGGACTCAGCTCCGCCTCAGGCGGAGCGGATTCGGACCGAGGTCGGACCTGTTTGCTCGTGCGTCTACGTCTTCCTATAGAAGTCGTCATACGAAAACAAGAACAGAATAAAACCAAAGAAAATAACTCAAATTTGCGTGTAGAAGCCCGTGACGCACCGTAACGAAAATCAAAAGGAAATTGGAAGATAATTTCTACGCCTTCCGTCTTCGTGTATTATGCTTCATATGTTTTAATATTATTTTTTTTTTCAATTCATAAAATGTTTTCCCTAGGCCTGTTATCACTATTTTTTTCAAGGATATTATCCATTTTTGCGATGTCACACACACTATTACATAAAAAAAAAATTACTCTCATTATGTTCTTTCACTCCAGAAAAAGGAGTAAAAATTTAGAGTACTCCTTAATAGAGTGAAAGAAAACGACATTAATTTCGTATACATAAAAAAAAGTACCTGCTAGCAGGCAAATACTTTTAGTATATACTGAATTCATCCAAGTAAATACTAGAATTCACCCAAAAATTATAGTAAATACTTTTTTTTAGATTATTTGTATTCGTTTGGTGTTTACAAATAAATTGTTTTGGTAGTTATACGGTTTAATCCATTATAAATTTACTGTTTCTAAATTTTAGTTTGTGAACATCTGTTCGTGCTATTTTGTGAGTCAAAAGTAAATCAGCAGCAGAGATGAGTAGCAATACGAAAGATTTGTCAATAAGCCAAATGCACTTAGCTTTTGTGCGAATTTTAAAAGTGCATAATGTAGTTATGAGTAAATCACAGCAACCCTCTATTAAAAAAGGTAAGGCGGAGGCTATACAAATATTTATTAATGAATACAAATCTGAAACTGGGGCGACACTAAACGAAGAACCACACGAACCAAAGTAATTTTTGAAGGTTTTTTGAGTGAACTCGAATCTGAAGTCAGAAAAAATTGATTTGCCTCCGTTTTTGAAATATTACCGTTATAAAATGACCAAAAACGTAATTTTGGCCGTTTTTAATGCTATATTTTTATGTGAGGTAATTTATTAAAAACAAATTTCTAACGGTTCTATATTTTTTTTTCCAAAAACTGTTTAAATCTTTCCGATATCTTTTTTATTGCCCGAGATTTCTTAAGTTTAAGTTAATTAGTCAAAAACAAACTTTACTTTATTTAAAGTTTAAGGGCGAAATTCATAGTTGTTACTCAAGTTAAGATTTTTCTCAACTTGAGCATTGACTTGAGAAAATATTTTTCTCAATCAAACTCACAATGAAATTTGACTGATTTGATTAAACTGTCATCTAAAATAAATATTTTTTTAATTATTCGCTATCATTTTTTTCCTTTAATGTTATATCGTTAAATCGCGTCAAACACAAAATCAAATCGATACCAATTTTTAAAACAATACATTTTTAGTTGAGAGTTTACGTAAATTAGTCAAATTTCTTTGTGAGTTTGATTGAGAAAAATATTTTCTCAAGTCAATGCTCAAGTTGAAAAAAATCTTAACTTGAGTAACGACTATGAATTCCGCTCTAAGTCACTGATCAACAAGATTTTTGCCACAATAACCAAAATATACTTTTCTGAAGGTTTTTGGTGTGCTGAGGTTGAATCCGAAATCAGGAAAATTCTAATAGCATCCGTTTTTGAAATATATATACTACCGTTATACAAAAAAAAAAAAACATTTTTATAACGGTAATATTTCAAGAACGGAGGCTAATAGAATTTTTCAGGTTTCGGATTCGACCTCAGTACCCAAAAAACCTTCAGAAAAGTATATTTTAGTTATTGTGGCAAAAAAAAGAAAATTTTGGTTGACCAGTGCTTACTTTGAGCTAAAGATTTATTTCATCTTAAGATATCGCGGGTAATCAAACAGATATCGGAAATATTTAACGAGGTTTTTAAAGAAGGAAGCTCTTCTTCTTTGTTTGTAATGAATTACCTCTTGTGGCAAAAACCTTGCTGATCAGTATTTTTATTTTACTGGAAATTACTTACCAATAAAGTGTTCACTTAACCAATTCACATTTTCCCTTTCAAAACGATAAAGTTGTTTATAATTTGATTCAAAACCCGGTCTTCGATTTTTATAGACTTTTTGGGTATTTAATACGTACAAATTCTGCCATTTGGAAAAAAAAATTAACAACCCTATTTTAATAAATATCAAGACTTAATACTGCTATTCATTATTTCCACTGCTTCATATACGGTGTTAAAATAAAAAAAGTATATGCTATGAGATTTACAAGTTGGTATTTTGTAACCTTGAAAAAATCTAGTAATTCCTAAAGTACAAAAGTAGGTACTTACTAGTTTTTATGCATACGGAATAAAGTATTTACCGAAAAAGTTCATCCAAAAAAGTAGTTACTATGACTGATAGTAAATACTTAATTTTCAGCATTTACTTGATTTTTATGCATATCAAAAATAGTATATACTTGAAAACTCTCTAGTAAAAGCATTTACTTTTTTTTATGCATATCACCCATTGTATAGATGAAGGACATAAACCAGATTTCAATAACGTAGACATTTTACAGACGGAAAAACACTATAGTAAGAGAATGTTGCATATTTTAGATACAGATAATACTGTTAAAAGGAGATCAGATTGTGAGGGACTTCCCTTCCATCAAACAAGTCCGACCTCGCATAGCCGTAGCTAGGATTTCATTTCGGGGGGGGTTAGCTCAGACCAAACAAAATTTTTTTTCAGAAATCACAATACTTTGTATCAACTATATGTAACTGCAGTCGGTTCTAAATCCCGCTAAATCAAATAGTCATTTGAACTGTATAGAAGCGAAAAATTTGCCAATATCCTTTTTAAGTATTTTTTAGGAGAGGAATTCGTAGTTAAAAGTTTAAAAAAGCCCTGCTTACGGTAAACGAATTTAAAAATGGCCGAATATTCAGTGGCATCTCTAGTTTTGTAGGTACAAAGAGTGATAGGTAAGTTGGTTGATATAAATTGCGAGCGTAAGCGAGCAAGAAAATTTTTTTTAAGAAAAAAATTTTAACCATTCTAAGGCTTTATAAAAAAAATTATTTCGTACAATTTAATATATAAAACATTGAAAAATTGACTTTTTCTTGCACAGAAATTTTGTAGCAGAAAATTGACAGGTACATTCTATCTATTGAGTTCTAAATGAAATTAGCAATACTTACGTTTTGGAGATATTCCCGTTAGAAAATCGAAAATGCCGATTTTTACCAGTTTTCAAAGTTATTTTTTAGCGTTTACTTAGGTATTTTTTTTTTATTTAATTTGTAACAGTTTCTAAAAGAATTGTGTCAAAATTTGAAAGCGATTGGTACAGAACTTTTCTATATTTGCTATTAAAAGCAAATAAATATGAGATGCCCCAAACACTTTGATTTCAAGTTATGATTTCTCGAGGAAGAAAATAGATATTTAAAAGATTTAAACGGATTTAGAGAGACAAAACTTAATTCTTTTAGAAACTGTAACAAATTCAATTTAAAAAAAAAAATAAGTAAACGCTAAAAAATAACCCTGAAAACTGGTAAAAAGCGGGATTTTCGATTTTCTAACGGGAATATCTCAAAAACGTGATGTGATCGAATTTTTCTGACTTCGGTTTCGAGCTCAGCACAAAAAAAACCTATAGAAGAGTATTACCCTGGTTTCTGTAACAAAAAAGAAGTTTAATTTTGTTGACCAGTGTTATACTTCACTTTTAAATTTAACAATAAACTGAAATTGTTTAATTTTATAATTTGAAACAAAAGAATAACGCAATGTTGTAAATACAGTGCTTTGCAAAAGTATAATCGCACCATATAAAAATGCTATTTATATAAAACCGAGTATTGCAGCGACACCCTACTATTTTTTTATTAAAGGGGATCAGAAAACAAGAATATTGAGAAGAACAAAATGTCCCGTTACTTTCTCTTATAATTTTTAGAAATAAAAACAAGTTTTTCTTCCATTGCAAAAGTATAATCGCATTTTTTTTATTTTGAGTATGGCCAACAAGGTTTTTGTTACAGAAACCAAGATATACTTTTCTAAAGGTTTTTTATGTGCTGAGCTCGAATCCGAACTCAGAAAAATTCTATCACATTGCGTTTTTGAGATATTCCCGTTAGAAAATCGAAAATCCCGCTTTTTGCCAGTTTTCGAGGTTATTTCCTAGCGTTGGTAGGTACTACAGTCTCTGAATAAATCGATACATTTATTTTCGCTTACATACTGGATTTAAGGTTAACATAGAACAAAAGTGGATAATAAGCAACTGAAGATATCTCGGACAGTAGAAAAGTGTCTGAAAGATTTAAATAGATTTAAGGGTAATATTTCAAAAACGAGATGTGATCGAATAAGTCCGTCTTTGGATTCGAGTTCGGCCACCGAAATCCTTTGAAAAAGCATAGTTTAGTCTCGGCACCAAAAACCCTGCATAAGTAATTGTGGTATTTAAAGGGTTCTTAAAAGAGCATTTTAAGGTGTTAACATAGTGCTTAAGGAAATGGTCAAAGAGATAAAAACTCTTTGTAATGGACCAAACAATTTTTGTTTTCCTTTAAACAAACTTCATCGACAGCTTCTGCAACGATGCAAAATTTGTAGTGATTTTAAGGGAGATTTTCATATAGGTAATCAAATCACTAAAATACAAAAACAAATCATTAAGTGCTGCACATATTAGACTTGTATATGTTTATAATATAGGTATCTTTTGATTTTCTGAAAAAAATTTCGGGGGGGGTTAAACCCCCAAACCCCCCCCCCCCCCCCCTAAATACGGCTATGCGACCTCGGTCCGAGTCCGCTCCGAATCCACAGGCGGAGCTGAGTCCGACTTCGGCTCAGAAATAGGTCCGAAGGCGGCTCAAATTAGTATGGAAATTATAATCACCGCGAAGCCGATTGCATATGGATTGGTGTGGTGAAAATCTCCACTCCAAGAAAATGGAGCCGAAGTCGTACCCGAGTCGGAGCTGCGAAAACGCATTTGCGACCAAAAATAGAACAATATATAATGTTTTTTTCGTTGATTTTTTTATTTTGATAAACAAACTTTTATTTTAATCAGAATAAATACAATATAAAACTTAAAATACAATAAGTCTTTTAATTCATTTGCTGTTGCTGCTGGTTGTTGGTTGTTGGTTGTGCAGAATTCTTTCATTTCGCTAATGATGTCGTCTCACGCCAAAATATTTTTTTTTTTTTCATTTTTCGAACTTCCACTTCCCGGTTGCACATTGAAAATCGCGACTTGCAAACACAACATTTTTCATATTTCATTTTTCATAGTAAATTTTACATATTTTTGTATTATTATTTAATATATTTTAAAAACAATTAACTATACAAGACACGACACGAGACACTTCACAAATAAAATAACAAAATTACGCTGTTTTTTTTTTTTACCTTGTCTTTCCTACGTTCTTTTTTCCTTTTCACTCTTTTTCACCACGCTTCTCCTTCGACTTTGTGTTCATACAAAAAAAGTTGCAAGTGTGTGAGTGCAACCCGGTTTTTCTCATTCGGAGGTCGGAGTGTCTTTTCTGAACTCCGTTTTCTTGCTTGAAGGGTTAGTAATATTTATAGTCAGTTTATCCAAAGAATTATGTTAGATTAAATTTTTATCTTTTTTGACCAGAAATTTAGGTAAGATTTGTTTTTGTTTTGATAAAAAAAAAATTTTAATTTCTTATCAAATAGAAATTATTAAACTTCATTATTTTGAAGTTTTGATAAAAACGAAAGTCTTTTTCAAGACTTCAATTATTGAAGTTTTAAAATATTAAAAACAAAGGCAAGCAAATTTCAAAGAAGTTTAAAACCTTAGTGGTTAACAAAGATTTAATATATTTAAGATTATTTATTGCTTCTAATATTTTTAGGACATTTTTTAATAGAGTCCTGAAGAAGGGTATAATCATACCCGAAACGTCAACTGGTATCTACGAATTAGAATATATTAAAGAAAGACCTATAGACCACGAAAAGAGTTAAATTTACTTTTATGTTAATGTCTGTATTTTGAAAACAATTTCTGTAATTAATACCTTTTCACTCTAAAGTTTTTAAATCTTCTATTAATGGTTCAAATATTTTATTAAGCCCAAACATTTTTCATATTTCATTTTTCATATTTCATTTTTCATAGTAAATTTTACATATTTTTGTATTATTATTTAATATATTTTAAAAACAATTAACTATACAAGACACGACACGAGACACTTCACAAATAAAATAACAAAATTACGCTGTTTTTTTTTTTTTTTGCCCTTGTCTTTCCTACGTTCTTTTTTCCTTTTCACTCTTTTTCACCACGCTTCTCCTTCGACTTTGTGTTCATACAAAAAAAGTTGCAAGTGTGTGAGTGCAACCCGGTTTTTCTCAGTCGGAGGTCGGAGTGTCTTTTCTGAACTCCGTTTTCTTGCTTGAAGGGTTAGTAATATTTATAGTCAGTTTATCCAAAGAATTATGTTAGATTAAATTTTTATCTTTTTTGACCAGAAATTTAGGTAAGATTTGTTTTTGTTTTGATAAAAAAAAAATTTTAATTTCTTATCAAATAGAAATTATTAAACTTCATTATTTTGAAGTTTTGATAAAAACGAAAGTCTTTTTCAAGACTTCAATTATTGAAGTTTTAAAATATTAAAAACAAAGGCAAGCAAATTTCAAAGAAGTTTAAAACCTTAGTGGTTAACAAAGATTTAATATATTTAAGATTATTTATTGCTTCTAATATTTTTAAGATATTTTTTAATAGAGTCCTGAAGAAGGGTATAATCATACCCGAAACGTCGACTGGTATCTACGAATTAGAATATATTAAAGAAAGACCTATAGCCCACGAAAAGAGTAAAATTTACTTTTATGTTAATGTCTGTATTTTGAAAACAATTTCTGTAATTAAAACCTTTTCACTCTAAAGTTTTTAAATCTTCTATTAATGGTTCAAATATTTTATTAAGCCCAAAGGACTTTATGCAAGATTCTTTAACTAAAATTACAAGCTGAACATTCTTAACTGAAGATCGATGTTTCTTGTTAATGTTCCCTATTGTCATGTAAGCCCCAACAAGCTTATGTTTTGCATTAGAAGATCCTAAGGGATTACAAATTTCAAAGGGATCCTGGAAAATCAAAAGTTCTAACTTGTTTTCAGTAGAATTAAAAAACGGATTATTAGCATAAGTTGATCCATCGCTATAATCTAGAAGAAAACCGTCTTTCTTTTCTTTTCGAATAAGGTTGGGAAAATTTTTATCTTCTAAAAGATTTTTCAACGTATCTAATATGGAGACATAATAAAAACTACACATTTTGTCAAAGTTATCTCTTCCTAACGTAATTTTTTTTGCAGGCGCGTACTCTTTTTGGGTTTCCACTAATTTTTTTCGACTAAAACTATTTTGAAGCAAATGTAAAGAAGAAAGTTTTTAGGTTTTATTTGGGCTTTAATGATCTTTATTTTTGGATGCAATTAATGAAACACTAATTCATCTTTTTGTTACCCTACGTTTCGCCTTTTTCTTTCCAGCTTCCTCAGGGAATTTTTTTATTTGACTAATATAACCAAAAATACAATTACAAATTAGATTCATACTATTTAAATTTTTGTATAGGAACTTACTTTTTGTCTTGAAAAAATTAAATTTTAGTACTTTTTTATTATTGTTTTTTGAATTTAAAATTTTCAATAAATAATTTAATAAATTAGCATGAAAAACTAAACAAAACACTACAACAAAAACTTAGAGCTATTATCACAATTTCTTATCGCAGACTTTAATTTATGGCAACACTATATACGCAGCTGATATTATCGATGTCTTCTTGATGGTTCATCGTTCGGTTCATTTTCTGCTGGATGCGCAGACTTTCCAATTTGTAGCGGGTGGAGATGCGGTTTTCCTTGTCTAATATTTTGATGTTATCAAAATCAGCCATATGTGTGTTGTCAATCATGTGTTGTGACTTGTGAGAGTGCTGTGGATGGTCTCTTTTTCCTAATGTCAGCTTCATGCTCTGACATTCTTACAGCTAACCCTTCAAGCAAGAAAACTGAGTTCAACAAAGAAACTCCGACCTCAGACCGCTAAAATCGGGGTTGCACTCACACACTTGCAACTTTTTGTGTATGAACACAAAAGTCGAACGAGAATCGTGGTGAAAAATGAGAAAAGGAAAAGAAAGACAAGGCCAACAAGAGCCAAAGCGTCATTATGTTATTTTTTGTTGAAGTGTTTGGTCGCGTCGTGTCGTTGTTTGTATAATGTTAGATTATTAACTATAAACAATTATATTAAATTATAAACAATATGGAAAACAAAAAAGGTATGTTGTATATATCGCTCAAAGTGTTTGGATTAAAGTGTTGTTTCTGCTTGTGTTGTAGATGTAATCTTCAAGAAAAATCCAGAAGGTGAAACATGCGATTCGGTATCTAAAAAAAAAAACACCAACAACAGCAGCAGCATCAAATGATATAAAATGAAAAAAAGTATATTGTATTTTATATTGTATTTATTGTGAAAATTTCGTTTGCCAAAATAAAATAAAAAATAAAACAGTTTCAGTGAAAAAAAAATAAGTCTTGTTTTTTTTTTTGGTGGCAAATGCGAAACGTCATCCTTTTTACTTGCGATATAGGTACTATGTACCAAGTTATGCATTCGTACAAAAAAAAAAGTTGAGATAACATTTTTCCATGACATTACGATGGTAGACAATGCCAAAAAAGTGGGTCCCGGAAGTCCGTCTGTCTGTCTGTCTGTCTGTCTGTCTGTCTGTCAGTCTGTCAGTCTGTCAGTCTGTCAGTCTGTCAGTCTGTCAGTCTGTCAGTCTGTCAGTCTGTCAGTCTGTCAGTCTGTCAGTCTGTCAGTCTGTCAGTCTGTCAGTCTGTCAGTCTGTCAGTCTGTCAGTCTGTCAGTCTGTCAGTCTGTCAGTCTGTCAGTCTGTCAGTCTGTCAGTCTGTCAGTCTGTCAGTCTGTCAGTCTGTCAGTCTGTCAGTCTGTCAGTCTGTCAGTCTGTCAGTCTGTCAGTCTGTCAGTCTGTCAGTCTGTCAGTCTGTCAGTCTGTCAGTCTGTCAGTCTGTCAGTCTGTCAGTCTGTCAGTCTGTCAGTCTGTCAGTCTGTCAGTCTGTCTGTCTGTCTGTATAAGGAGCTACAGCCTAAACGGATGGACCGATTAATGTCAAACTTGGTATGTATGTAGCGTTATTTGGCCACTCTCCATAGGGGTTTTTGGAATTAATTTTTTTGGACCAAAAATAACGGTACTTGTCATATACCGATTTTAGTAAAATGGAAATATCTCGAAAACGGCTCTAACGATTTTGTTTAAAAAATTCAAATGTTAGTTAAAAGCTAAGGTCTATCTTCTAATGAAAAACTTTTTTTTTTTAATCATTACTAACGGTACCTGCCATAGAACCGTTTTTTTCAAATCCGATTATCTCCGAAACTACTTATTCGATTTCAACGAAACTTTTTGTGGAGAAGCATTTATACAATTAAAATATAAATCAAAAATAAGTTTTACAAAAAAATAGTTTTTGGATTTTTAAGAAAAATTTGAAATTTTTTTTTTGAAAAATCAAATTTTCGAAAACGGGACATTGAATTTTTTTGAAATTTTGTTTTCAGGTGTTGATTATTTATAAAAAACGATTTTTTTAAAAAACGGCTCTAACGATTTTGAAAATTTTTTTTCTAAAAATGCATCTTAATATATCAATCAAAACTGCATACTTGTTTTGGAGGGCAATTTGATTTCAGATATTATTTTATTTTTTTAAAAAACTAATTTTATTTTTTTTCCAAATTTCTATATAAAAAGTCTTAAAAATTTAAGCAACTTTAACCCTAAGAGCAAGTTCGTGCGACCCAGTCGTGCATTTTATTTTATTCCTCTTTCTGGTAGGTTTTCGCTGCTCCGACTCAGGTCCGCCTTCGGCTCCGTTTTCTCGGAATGGAGATTTTCACCACACCAATACATATGCAATCGACTTCGCGGTGATTATAATTTCCATACTAATTTGAGCCGCCTTCGGACCAGTTTCTGATCCGAAGTCGGACTCAGCTCCGCCTGAGGCGGAGCGGATTCGGACCGAGGTCGGACTTGTTTGCTTGAAGGGAATTTTCTTTTTGTTGTTCCTATGTATACCATGTTACATGTGTTGTTGCCTTTGCAGGGAATTTGGTAGACAACATTATGTTGCTCTGTTTTTTCTATTTTTGGTTTTGTGTTAGTGAATATTCTGTTGAGTGTATAGTTAGCTTTGTGTGCGAAAATTGTTTTTTATCTGTCTATTGGTACTGTAATGTTTAGAGTATGGTTATCGGTGAGGGTGGGAACATAAGTAATTGAGTAGTATCTAGGGTTGCCAGATTTTTGTTTTGATGGTTGTTGATTGTTTTTATTTTGAATTTGTTGAAGTTTGGTGTTTAATAAATCATTTATTATTCCATTTGGGAAATTATTCATTTGTAATATTTTTCGTATTTTGTTGACATTTTGGTTGTGAAAGGTGGTGTCACTTGTATCGAGTACTTTGTTGATTAGGTTAGTAGCTGTGTTTATTTTGTATTTAATTGGTTGGGAGGACATAAAATTTATCATTCTGCCTGATGAAATTGGTTTGCTGTACCAGTCGAATATGATTTTTCCATTGTTTTTAATGAGTTTTATGTCCAGAAAGGGAATTTGATTGTTGTTTTCCAACTCAACGGTGAATTTAAGTTTAGTGTGATATTCATTTAGTGTTTTTAAGATTATTTCTATATCATTTTTATTAATAAATGATAATTATAATAATAAATAAATTACTTAAACAGAAAACTGCCTCAATTGATTCCTTATCAAACAGTGAAAACTATATGTTTCTATGTCTTCTAGTTTTTGAGAAAATTGAAAAATAAAAACAAATAAAAACAAAAACTATTTTGAAAAAAGAAAAATCTGATAAAATAATTTTTCAATTTTCCCAAAAACTAGAAGACATAGAAACATATAGTTTTCACGGTTCGATAAGGAATCAATTGAGGCAGTTTTCTGTTTAAGTAATTATTATATTATTAAATGCCGACCGTAGTTACCACTCACTGATTCATTCATAATCAACGTACAGCTTATACTATAAGTGATAGAAAATTGATTGATGTGTCAAATGATAGGTATATTGATGAAAGTGCACACTAAGAAAGGAATTTTTGAAATTCGTTGATTAAGTAGGGTAAACTGGGGTAAAACGGTAAGTTGAAAATTGGGCTAAAATCTAAACGGGAGGGAGTAGAGAGATGATTTTTTTTGCTATAGATAGAGGAGATTAATTTAAGATGAACTGCATTTATAGCTGAGCTATAACGTTTTGTTTGAACGGTGATCAGGTGTAGCGGGTGTGACAAAATGATGATTATGGGTAGGGGAAATTTTTTTTGACAATTCTAAAGATGTCAGGTGATAGATGGAGGAAAAAAAAATTAGGCGTCTAATACGGATTTTTTTTAAATGCACTGGGTTTTGAAATATGATTTTTTGAAAAACACCTACGTTTTTAGGGGTATTTTTGGGTAGTTTTTGATTTTTAGCTTTTTTTTGGTGCGTTCAAAAAATCTGAAATTTATAGGACATGTACGCAATCCGCATACATGTGCAAAAAATTGGAGTTCTAAAATGATTTTTGACTGAATAATAGGAAAAATAAGTTTTAAAAAAACAGGTTTTTTTACCGTTTTTAACTGATTTTTTTCGTTTTTGATTTTTATCTTTTTTTCTTTAACAGATAGAGAAATATGTTATATGGGGGGTTGATAGAGTATATTTAGGACTATATGTGTACCAAATTTCAATCATTTTTGTAAACACAATTTTGAGATAACGGTAAATGAAAATGTTGAAATTCAACAGGTTATAACTTTTGATCTAGAGCAGATAGAAATTTGGTTAAACTTTTCTGAGCATCCTGATACAATTACCTTTCATTTGGTATATCACACATAACGGTAGACCAACTACAAGCTACACAATGTTAAATCAAGAAACTTGCGAAAACACTCGAAACACCAGTGGAGATCTGTTGCGCCATGAACAGTCACCAGTGTAGAAAGTACCGTAATCTCAGTCTGGAAATTCGACATGGTTGACTTTAAAAAATTCTAACTTTTCTTGTAGGCATCAGAAAAATACGATTGAACCGTCATGTGAAAGGTGAAACAATAAGCTTTCACATGGTATATTTTTATAGGTTGTCATTGAAAAAAATTGATTTAAGAGCATGAGAACAAAAAAATAATGTTTTTTTTTGCTTTTTTTGATGAAAATACATGAAGTTCAAAAAATTCTAGCTCTTTTTGTAGATGTCTCACAGACCTGATATATATATATATTTTAAGCTAAGACAACAATCTTTCAGATGGTGTAAAAATTTTTATAGGTTGTCATTAAAAAAAATTGAATAAATGACGTGTGAAGATAAATTTATACGTTTTTTTCGCTTTTTTTGATCAAAATGATTGTTTTCAATAAATTATTTTTATACTTTTTACGCATTCTTGAAATTTTAATATAGCTTTATTCTTTAGGAAATTTTATAAGCTTTTTAATGGCATAATTTTTTTCTAAGCTTTTCATATTAAAAAATCGAGATTTTAATAAAAAAATAAAAAAAAAGGGTTTTTTTTGGCTTTTTTTTGTAAATTTTGCTAGACTTCAAAAAATTATTACTTTTTTTCTACAAAACTCACAGATGTAATTAATGTCTCAATTTCTTAGATATCAAGCTATAACATGGTGTTATTATTTTTTAAAGAAAGTTGAAAACAAAAATAAAAAAAAAATAAAATAGTAATATTTTTTCGCTTTTTTTCAAGAAATACGTATTAATTCAAAGAATTAATGAAAAATTTTAAATATTGCAATCCACCTATACATGATTGGTCGTAGTTTCTTCAATACTTGCTTGATTTTTAAGATTGAGGTATCAATAAAAAGGTAATTTCACATACAAAATTCAAAAAATAAAATCTTTAAGATTCTTAAAAAACTAAAGCAAGAAAGGCTTAAATAGCAAAAAACCGCCTAAATATAGCATTTTTTTCTATAATGATTGAATTTATTATCCAAAAATTTTTAATTAAATGTATTATTTTTTAGACAGCTATACGCTTAATTTGACATATCAAATATAAATATATGTCAACTACAAGCTTCCTGAGAAATAATTGAATTCGCAACTTTAAGCTAAATTCAAGATATTTGATCGGAAATATTTTACATTCTTAATTTTTCTGACCATCTGTATAGTATTTTTATTTTCAATGAATAAAGTACTCAGAATGATTTAAAAAGTTTTCTAATATAAATAATTGTTTTACGATATCTACGGGGTTCAAAATCAGTTTTTTTAAATAATATACAATCAGAAATTCTAATTTTTATTCAAATATTTCAATCCACCTGTACATGATTTGTCACAGTTTCTTCGATACTTGCTTGATTTTCAAAATTTAGGTATCAATAAAAAGATAATTTGTCATCTAAAATTCAAAAAATAAAATACTTTAAAGTTGTATACAAAGTAAAGCAAGAAAGGCTTAAACAGCAGAAACCGCCTAAATACAACATTTTTTACTGTAATGATTGCATTTCTTATCAAAAAATATTAAATTAAATGTATAATTTTTAAGCCAATTATACGCTTAATTTGACATATCTATTATAAATATACGTTAGTTACAAGCTTCCTGAGAAATAATTGAATTAACAGTTTTAAGCAAAATTCAAGATATTTGATCGGAAATATTTTATATTCTTAATTTTTCTGACCATCAGCATAATATTTTTACTTTCATTTAATATAATACTTAGAATGATTAAAAATGTTTCAATATTAATTATTGATTAACGATGTCTACGGGGTTCAAAATTACTTTTTTTTAAATAATATTCAATCAGAAATTCTAAATTTTATTCAAATATTGCAATCCACCTGTACATGATTTGTCACCGTTTCTTCGATACTTGCTTGATTTTTAAGATTGAGTAATCAATAAAAAGTTAATTTCACGTATAAAATTCAAAAAATGAAATCTTTTAAAATATTATAGAAAGTAAATCAAAAAATGCTTAAACAGAAAAAAACAGCAAAAATATAACATTTTTTACTGTAATGATTACATTTCTTATCCAAAATATATTATTTTAAAACAACTACAGTACGTTCTCGATTAACGCAACTCTCGATACACGCAACTCCTCGATTTTCGCAACACCTAAATTTTTACCATTGTTGACGCAGTAATCGCAACTCTTCTACAAAAATTGACTTGATAAGTGCAACTTTCAATACGAAAATTCGATGAACTGACCAGAATCCAACCCTTATTGAAAAAGTGTTGATTGTTCAAAAACTTCGGGATATGTCAATTTTAAAATCTAACAAACTACAAAAACCCAAATAAAAAATGTCCCATTTTTTCGAAATAAAATAATTAAAATTGTATAAAGAACTACACATACCTACGTAATTACGTAGGTACTTATCTTAATGAATATACTTCCATTTGTTTCGTTTCATATCAATTATATTTGAACAAAAATTTGTCATTAAATATATTTGTTAGTGTTGGTTTTCTGATATTTTAGCTTTTCATCTCAGATTAAGCCTAACAAATATTTACTCGGTCATTGCAACAACCTCGGTCATTACAACCACACTTTTACTTACTTTTAATTAGTTGCGTTAATCGAGAATGTACTGTATACGCTTAATTTGACATATGAATTATTATAAATATACGTTAGCTACAAGCTTCCTGAAAAATATTTGATTTAGCAACTTTAAGCTAAATTCAAGATGTTTGATCGGAAATATTTTATATTTTTACTCTTTCTGACCACCTACATAGTATTTATATTTTCATTTAGTATAGTATCTACTTAGAATTTTGATAAATGCTTTGCAGTAAAAATTATTGCTTAATGATATCTACGAGGTTCAAAATTAATTATTTTTAAATAACATACAATCAGAAATTCAAAGTTTTCTTAAAATATTGCAATCCACCTGTACATGATAGTTTCTTCGATACTTGCTTGATTTTTATGATTTATACGCTTAATTTGACATATCAATTGTAAATATACGTTAGCTACCAGCTTCTGAGAAATAATTGATTTAGCAACTTTAAGCTAAATTCAAGATATTTGATAGGAAATATTTCATATTTTCATTTTTCTGACCACCTGCATAGTATTTATATTTTCATTTAGCATAGCACTCAAAATATTCATACGACCTTCAGATAAAATTTTAAAATATCCTACAGTCAGAAATTCAAAATTTATCCAAATATTACAATCCACCTGCAGATTATTACTTACACAGTTTCTTTAATAATTGCTTGATTATTATGATTGAGTTATTAATAGAAAGGTAATATGACATATAAATTTCAAAACATAAATGCATTGAAAGTTACTTAAAAACATAAACCAAAAAACGATAAAATTGCAAAAAAAACACAGAGATATTACCAAATATTACATTTTTTACTGTCATAAATTTATTTTTTATCCAAACATAATAGATTAAATGTATTATTTTTTTAGAGAAACATACGCTTTATTGGACACATTAATTATAAAAGCTTCCTGAGAAATAATTGAATTAGCAGTTCTAAGCTAAATTCAAGATATTTGATCGGAAATATTTCATATTCTTAATTTTTCTGATCACCTGCATAGTATTTTTATTTCAATGAATAAAGTATTCAGAATGATTTAAAATATTTTTCAATATAAATTATTGTTTTACGATGTCTACGACTGCGAGGTTAAATGTTATACAATCAGAAATTCTAAATTTTATTGAAATATTGCAATCCACCTGTAGATGATTGCTTACTTTACTATAACTAACATCAAATATAAGCTCAGTGAGAAATAATTGAATTATACTTTATTGCGTATTGAATTGATCGTAAATATTTCATATTATAAGAACTACCTATGAACTCGATTTCAGAAATCAGTTTATTACTTTAGTAACTGTTATTTAAACACAAAAAATGGGGTCTCAAATAAAAGGTTATATTTGAAACTCACTGTATAGATTTTTAAATAAAATAGTACTGCTTTCGAAGGTTTTATATGAAAAATAAAATGTTTTCAAGTGATTTTTACAATCAAATTTTCTCATTTTTCTGACCACCTGTATAACATTTTTATTTTCATAAAGTAAAGTACTCAGAATATTCATAAATATTTTCCAATATAAATTTAATGCTTTGCTTTATTTACGAGCTTAAGAAATAATTCTGAAATATCATAGGTTTGGTGTAATCAGAAATTTAAAATGTCTTGGGTAAATCTATTGAAAAGTTGAAATATTCCAATACACATGTAGATGATTATTATAGTGTTTTTGATGCTTGCTTGATTTTTAAAATTGAGTTATCAATAAAGGTAGTTTGACATATAAAAAATACAAAAATTTAAATCTTTAACACATTTATAAAAAAAAAACTAAGCAAGAATGGCTTAAACAGCAAAAAACAAACCAATTATTACATTTTTTACTGCTATGATTACATTTTACAAAAATAACTTATTAAATATATAATGTTTTAAATTAATATGCGCTTAATTTGACAAATCAGTTATAATTGTAAGTCAACTACAACTTCCTGAAAACCTGAAAAAAAATTGAATTTTGCTTATAGCAAATCTATGTAAAATTCAAGATATTTGATAGGAAATATTTCATATTTTTAATTTTTTTGACCACTTGCATAGTATTTTTATTTTCAGTTAGTATAGTACTCAGAATATTGATAAATGTTTTGCAGTATAAATTATTGCTTAATGATGTCTACGAGGTTCAAAATTAATTTTTTAAATAATATACAATCAGAAATTCAAAATTTTCTTAAAATATTACAATCCACCTGTAGATGATTTCTTACAGTTTCTGTAATACTTGCTTGATTTTTATGATTGAGGCTGAATTATTATATGAATTATGTTTATAAGTACCTAATTCTGAGCAAAGTTCAAGGTATTTGTTCGGAAAAATTTCATATTCTAAGAACTTTGATTTTGATTTCAGAAAACTGCTTATTTTTTCGGTATTTGTATTTCAATCACAATTAATAGTATCTTAAATAAAAGATTATAATTAATGGCTCGCTGCATTTATTTTTATCAAATAATAAAATAATGAAAGTTACCATAATTTTTGAAGCTTTAATTTGAAAAATACAATGTTTTCCAATGGTTTATACTAATATTTTCTCTCACTATTTCTGACCAGATGCATTTAAAGTTTTAATTTTTATTTCAATAGTACTCAGAATGTTCATTAATATCTTCCAATAAAAATTATTGCTTTACAATGTCTACGAGCATCAAAATTAACTTTTAAAAATCATAAAATCAGAGATTTAAAATAGGTACTTTTATGAAAAAGTTGAAATGCACATTATTGCTCACAGTTTCTGTAATAATTGCTGGATTTCTATGTTATGTCAATAGAAAGGTAAGGTGATGAAATTGCGGGGGGGCAGCATGCCCCCCTGCTATATTAATATATAATTATTATATATATAAGTATAATATATAAATATATAATATTATTTTTTATAGCAATATTCTTATACATATATTTAAATATATACTTATACATAACAAAACAACAAACACTTAACAATAAACATGAAACAATGAAAATCAGACAATAAATAACAATTAACAATCGACAAACCACAAACAAAAAACATGAAACAATCAAACAATTAAATCATGACACAATGAAAAACAATTAAACAAACAATTTAACAAACAATCAAACAAACAAACAATCAATCAAACAATCAAATAAACAATCAAGCAAACAAACAATCAAATAATCAATCAAACAAACAATCAAACTAATAATCAAACAAGCAATCAAACAAACAAACAATCAATACTATATTAATATATAATAATTATATATAAGTGTAATATATATATAAATATATAATATAATTTTCTTATACTAATATTCTTATACATATATTTATATATATACTTATACATAACAAAACAACAAACACTTAACAATAAACATGAAACAATGAAAATCAGACAATAAATAACAATCGACAAACAAAAAACAAGAAACAATCAAACAATTAAATTATGGCACAACAAACAATCAAATAAACAATTTAACAAACAATCAAACAAACAAACAATCAAACAAACAATCAAACTAATAATCAAACAAACAAACAATCAAACAAATAATCAAACAAACAAACAATCAATACAGTTAATAAATAAAATTAATTTTTAATACTTTTCGATAAATAAATTAAATCGATAAAATTGAAATTCATAAAAATTATAATTTTATCAAAAAGAAAAAACAAAAAAACAAAACATTCTTTTTTAATAATCAAGCAGGGGGGTGCAGGGGGGCAGCATGCCCCCTTGCTATATTAATATATAATTATTATATATATAAGTATAATATATAAATATATAATATTATTTTTTATAGCAATATTCTTATACATATATTTAAATATATACTTATACATAACAAAACAACAAACACTTAACAATAAACATGAAACAATGAAAATCAGACAATAAATAACAATCGACAAACAAAAAACAAGAAACAATCAAACAATTAAATTATGGCACAACAAACAATCAAATAAACAATTTAACAAACAATCAAACAAACAAACAATCAAACAAACAAACAATCAAACAAACAATCAAACAAACAATCAAATTTAACAATCAAATAAACAATCAAACAAACAAACAATCAAATAAACAATCAAACAAACAATCAAACTAATAATCAAACAAACAATGAAACAAACAAACAATCAAACAAATAATCAAACAAACAAACAATCAATACAATTAATAATAAAATTAAATTTTTAATACTTTTCGATAAATAAATTAAATCGATAAAATTGAAATTCATAAAAATTAAAATTTATCCAAAAAAAAACAAAACCAAACATTCTTAACACTTTTTTCATAATCCAAGCAGGGGGGTGCAGGGGGGCAGCATGCCCCCTTGCTATATTAATATATAATTATTATATATAAGTATAATATATATAAATATATAATATTATTTTCTTATACATATATTTTTATACATATATTCTTATATATATATTTATATATATACTTATACATATATATTTATATATATATATACATATACATATATATTTATATATATATATACATATACATATATATTTATATATATATATATACTTATACATATATATTTATATATATATATACTTATACATCTATATTTATATATATATATATATATATACTTATACATATATATTTATATATATATATATATATACTTATACATATATATTTATATATATATATATACTTATACATATATATTTATATATATATATATATACTTATACATATATTTTTTATATATAATATTCTTATACATAATTCATTTGTACTGTTTACATATTTAGTGTTTACGATATCAGCGAAGCGATATTCATTCACGGGTATGATGGCTAGTTTATTTACTAAAATTCACAGTCTGGACAAAAATAGTATAAAATGAGTTTTAAAAAAAATTTGTTCCCCTATTTTTAACTTTGAAATCGATTATTTCAAAAACTATTGGGAATATTATATTGATTTAAAAATTAGAATCAAATGCACAATTTTGCCTTTTGGAAATGGTATCATTTATTACTGTAAGTGTTGCCGTTGTTTTTTAATAATTTTTTTTTATTTTGATAATTTTTTTTAGAAAACGAGAATCGTGGTGAAAAATGAGAAAAGGAAAAGAAAGACAAGGCCAACAAGAGCCAAAGCGTCATTATGTTATTTTTTGTTGAAGTGTTTGGTCGCGTCGTGTCGTTGTTTGTATAATGTTAGATTATTAACTATAAACAATTATATTAAATTATAAACAATATGGAAAACAAAAAAGGTATGTTGTATATATCGCTCAAAGTGTTTGGATTAAAGTGTTGTTTCATGCTTGTGTTGTAGATGTAATCTTCAAGAAAAATCCAGAAGGTGAAACATGCGATTCGGTATCTAAAAAAAAAACACCAACAATAGCAGCAGCATCAAATGATATAAAATGAAAAAAAGTATATTGTATTTTATATTGTATTTATTGTGAAAATTTCGTTTGCCAAAATAAAATAAAAAATAAAACAGTTTCAGTGAAAAAAAAATAAGTCTTGTTTTTTTTTTTGGTGGCAAATGCGAAACGTCATCCTTTTTACTTGCGATATAGGTACTATATATCAAGTTATGCATTCGTACAAAAAAAAAAGTTGAGATAACATTTTTCCATGACATTACGATGGTAGACAACGCCAAAAAAGTGGGTCCCGAAAGTCCGTCTGTCTGTCTGTCTGTCTGTCTGTCTGTCTGTCTGTCTGTCTGTCTGTCTGTCTGTCTGTCTGTCTGTCTGTCTGTCTGTCTGTCTGTCTGTCTGTCTGTCTGTCTGTCTGTCTGTCTGTCTGTCTGTCTGTCTGTCTGTCTGTCTGTCTGTCTGTCTGTCTGTCTGTCTGTCTGTCTGTCTGTCTGTCTGTCTGTCTGTCTGTCTGTCTGTCTGTCTGTCTGTCTGTCTGTCTGTCTGTCTGTCTGTCTGTCTGTCTGTCTGTCTGTCTGTCTGTCTGTCTGTCTGTCTGTCTGTCTGTCTGTCTGTCTGTCTGTCTGTCTGTCTGTCTGTCTGTCTGTCTGTCTGTCTGTCTGTCTGTCTGTCTGTCTGTCAGTCTGTCAGACTGTCAGTCTGTCAGTCTGTCAGACTGTCAGTCTGTCAGTCTGTCAGTCTGTCAGTCTGTCAGTCTGTCAGTCTGTCAGTCTGTCAGTCTGTCAGTCTGTCAGTCTGTCAGTCTGTCAGTCTGTCAGTCTGTCAGTCTGTCAGTCTGTCAGTCTGTCAGTCTGTCAGTCTGTCAGTCTGTCAGTCTGTCAGTCTGTCAGTCTGTCAGTCTGTCAGTCTGTCAGTCTGTCAGTCTGTCAGTCTGTCAGTCTGTCAGTCTGTCAGTCTGTCAGTCTGTCAGTCTGTCAGTCTGTCAGTCTGTCAGTCTGTCAGTCTGTCAGTCTGTCAGTCTGTCAGTCTGTCAGTCTGTCAGTCTGTCAGTCTGTCAGTCTGTCAGTCTGTCAGTCTGTCAGTCTGTCAGTCTGTCAGTCTGTCAGTCTGTCAGTCTGTCAGTCTGTCAGTCTGTCAGTCTGTCAGTCTGTCAGTCTGTCAGTCTGTCAGTCTGTCAGTCTGTCAGTCTGTCAGTCTGTCAGTCTGTCAGTCTGTCAGTCTGTCAGTCTGTCAGTCTGTCAGTCTGTCAGTCTGTCAGTCTGTCAGTCTGTCAGTCTGTCAGTCTGTCAGTCTGTCAGTCTGTCAGTCTGTCAGTCTGTCAGTCTGTCAGTCTGTCAGTCTGTCAGTCTGTCAGTCTGTCAGTCTGTCAGTCTGTCAGTCTGTCAGTCTGTCAGTCTGTCAGTCTGTCAGTCTGTCAGTCTGTCAGTCTGTCAGTCTGTCAGTCTGTCAGTCTGTCAGTCTGTCAGTCTGTCAGTCTGTCAGTCTGTCAGTCTGTCAGTCTGTCAGTCTGTCAGTCTGTCAGTCTGTCAGTCTGTCAGTCTGTCAGTCTGTCAGTCTGTCAGTCTGTCAGTCTGTCAGTCTGTCAGTCTGTCAGTCTGTCAGTCTGTCAGTCTGTCAGTCTGTCAGTCTGTCAGTCTGTCAGTCTGTCAGTCTGTCAGTCTGTCAGTCTGTCAGTCTGTCAGTCTGTCAGTCTGTCAGTCTGTCAGTCTGTCAGTCTGTCAGTCTGTCAGTCTGTCAGTCTGTCAGTCTGTCAGTCTGTCAGTCTGTCAGTCTGTCAGTCTGTCAGTCTGTCAGTCTGTCAGTCTGTCAGTCTGTCAGTCTGTCAGTCTGTCAGTCTGTCAGTCTGTCAGTCTGTCAGTCTGTCAGTCTGTCAGTCTGTCAGTCTGTCAGTCTGTCAGTCTGTCAGTCTGTCAGTCTGTCAGTCTGTCAGTCTGTCAGTCTGTCAGTCTGTCAGTCTGTCTGTCAGTCTGTCTGTATAAGGAGCTACAGCCTAAACGGACGGACCGATTAATGTCAAACTTGGTATGTAGCGTTATTTGGCCACTCTCCAGAGGGATTTTTGGAATTAATTTTTTTGGACCAAAAATAACGGTACTTGTCATATACCGATTTTAGTAAAATGGAAATATCTCGAAAACAGCTCTAACGATTTTGTTTAAAAAATTCAAATGTTAGTTCTAAGCTTAGGTCTATCTTCTTATGAAAAACTTTTTTTTTTTTAATCATTATTAACGGTACCTGCCATAGAACCGTTTTTTTCAAATCCGATTATCTCCGAAACTACTTATTCGATTTCAACGAAACTTTTTGTGGAGAAGCATTTATACAATTAAAATATAAATCAAAAATAAATTTTACAAAAAAATAGTTTTTGGATTTTTAAGAAAAATTTGAAATTTTTTTTTTGAAAAATCAAATTTTCGAAAACGGGACATTGAATTTTTTTGAAATTTTGTTTTCAGGTGTTGATTAGTGATTTCTACAAAATGGCATACCAAGTTTATTTTTAAACTTTTTTTCCAAAAAATTATTTATAAAAAACGATTTTTTTAAAAAACGGCTCTAACGATTTTGAAAATTTTTTTTCTAAAAATGCATCTTAATATATCAATCAAAACTGCATACTTGTTTTGGAGGGCAATTTGATTTCAGATTTTATTTTATTTTTTTAAAAAACTAATTTTATTTTTTTTTTCCAAATTTCTATATAAAAAGTCTTAAAACTTTAAGCAACTTCAACCCTAAGAGCAAGTTCGTGCGACCCAGTCGTGCATTTTATTTTATTCCTCATTCTGGTAGGTTTTCGCTGCTCCGACTCAGGTCCGCCTTCGGCTCCGTTTTCTCGGAATGGAGATTTTCACCACACCAATACATGTGCAATCGACTTCGCGGTGATTATAATTTCCATACTAATTTGAGCCGCCTTCGGACCAGTTTCTGATCCGAAGTCGGACTCAGCTCCGCCTGAGGCGGAGCGGACTCGGACCGAGGTCGGACTTGTTTGCTTGAAGGGAATTTTCTTTTTGTTGTTCCTATGTATACCATGTTACATGTGTTGTTGCCTTTGCAGGGAATTTGGTAGACAACATTATGTTGCTCTGTTTTTTCTATTTTTGGTTTTGTGTTAGTGAATATTCTGTTGAGTGTATAGTTAGCTTTGTGTGCGAAAATTGTTTTTTATCTGTCTATTGGTACTGTAATGTTTAGAGTATGGTTATCGGTGAGGGTGGGAACATAAGTAATTGAGTAGTATCTAGGGCTGCCAGATTTTTGTTTTGATGGTTGTTGATTGTTTTTATTTTGAATTTGTTGAAGTTTGGTGTTTAATAAATCATTTATTATTCCATTTCGGAAATTATTCATTTGTAATATTTTTCGTATTTTGTTGACATTTTGGTTGTGAAAGGTGGTGTCACTTGTATCAAGTACTTTGTTGATTAGGTTAGTAGCTGTGTTTATTTTGTATTTAATTGGTTGGGAGGACATAAAATGTATCATTCTGCCTGATGAAATTGGTTTGCTGTACCAGTCGAATATGATTTTTGCATTGTTTTTAATGAGTTTTATGCCCAGAAAGGGAATTTGATTGTTGTTTTCCAACTCAACGGTGAATTTAAGTTTAGTGTGATATTCATTTAGTGTTTTTAAGATTATTTCTATATCATTTTTATTAATAAATAATAATTATAATAATAAACAAATTACTTAAACAGAAAACTGCCTCAATTGATTCCTTATCAAACAGTGAAAACTATATGTTTCTATGTCTTCTAGTTTTTGAGAAAATTGAAAAATAAAAACAAATAAAAACAAAAACTATTTTGAAAAAAGAAAAATCTGATAAAATAATTTTTCAATTTTCCCAAAAACTAGAAGACATAGAAACATATAGTTTTCACGGTTCGATAAGAAATCAATTGAGGCAGTTTTCTGTTTAAGTAATTTATTTACTAAAATTCACAGTCTGGACAAAAATAGTATAAAATGAGTTTTAAAAAAAATTTGTTCCCCTATTTTTAACTTTGAAATCGATTATTTCAAAAACTATTGGGAATATTATATTGATTTAAAAATTAGAATCAAATGCACAATTTTGCCTTTTGGAAATGGTATCATTTATTACTGTAAGTGTTGCCGTTGTTTTTTAATAATTTTTTTTTATTTTGATAATTTTTTTTTAGAAAAATGCCCCTCCCACCTAAACGGGGAGAGATAGACCCCCCTTCCAAAGAAAAAAAATGTTTGTATTGAGCTCCTCTACAAAAACCCGTTATCAAATCCTGGCGCCCAACTTATCCTATTACGTGCCGAAACAACATTTTTGTTCTATACCTAAAAGTTCCAATTTCTGTATCTGGGTTGAAATCGAAAAATTTTTTTTTCTAAGCCAATTTTGAAGTGATTTTCATAAAAAATACCTCGATCAATTGGGAAATAGATATAGTTTTAGAATATATTTTTTAAATAGCATGTTGTTTTGAAAACACATACTTTAAATTGATGCCGAAGTTGGGCAAATGACAAAAAAAATTGAATTTTTGAACTTTGACATCTTATAAATTCTAAGTGGTTTAACCGAGTTACATGTTTTATACATTGTTAAAAAGGTATATTTATCTTCTATCAGAAACTGTAAAAAAATCGAAAATGGGTAAAAAATTGTCGAAGCTAGAATTTTTTCAATGGGTGAAGGTCCAAAAAACCGTTTTTTGCCCGTAACTCCAGATTTTGGGGGTGTTAGGGGATTTTCAAATACCGTTTCGTATTCAGTGCGACTAGCTCTACAAAACCTGATAGGTCTCCGCCCGCGTATATTTTAAAACCTCATTTTTGTAACACCGTGTAATTGCTATAACAACATACTTTGCAATAAATTTTATTTTTGTATTTGATCTTTTCAATTTGTCTATTGCTTCGTCAAGATATGGTCTAATACGATATCCGCAATAGTAGGAGAGATTGGGTTTCCCATTGGCATGCCAAAGGTTTGACTGAATAATTTATTGTCGTATTTGAAATAGTTATTATCTGTTTAACAAAATTGTAAAATCTTTAAAAACTGTGGTTTTGCTATTTTTGTGTGGTTTTTCAGGATTTCCCAATTTTTCATTATTATTTTTATTGCTATATAATATATATGTTGGTATATTTGTAAATAATGAAACGACGTCGAATGAAACCAAAATGTCTTCATTTTCAATTGGTATTTCTTGTATTTTATTTTTAAGTTGAGATGTATTTTTGATGTTATAGTCTTGAGATATTATATTTTGTAAAATTTCACCGACATATTTTGATAGGTTGTAGCATGGGACATTTGTTGAAGCTGCTATTGGTCTTAATGGTAAGCCTGGCTTATGTATTTTAGGGAGTTCATAAAGAACTGGTGCTGATGCTGCAGAGCATGATAACACAGCCACACAAAAAAAAATAAAAGTTCTGACCTGGGGTTGCGACTAGGTTTTTCATATAGTTTTTGGGTCACTGAAACCGAATCCGAAGTCCGTTTTGCCCCATCACGTCAGGTTTTTGAGATAACCTCATAAAATGTCACGAAAACAAAAATTTTTTTTCTCTGATCTGAGTGTGCGAATATGTTAATCATATAGTTTTTGGATCGCTGAATCCAGATTCGAAGTCAATTTTGCCCTATCACGTCAGGTTTCTGAGATATCCTCAAAAAAATCTCAAAACCAATAAAACAAAAGTTCTTATATGGGGTTGCGACTAAGTTTTTCATTTAGTTTTTGGGTCGCTAGAACCGAATCCGAAGTCTATTTTGGCGTATCACGTCAGGAAATATCCTCAAAAAATGTCTTAACTAAAAAAAAAGTTCTTTTCTAACATTTTCAGAGGATATTTCAAAAACCTGACGTGGAACGGCAAAAAAGAGTTCGGATTCGGTTTAAGCAACCCAAAAACTATATGAAAAACCTAGACGCAACCCCAGATAAGAAATTTAGTTTTTTTGGTTTTGACATTTTTTTGAGGATATCTCAAAAATTGACTTCAAATCTGGATTCAGCGATCCAAAAACTATATGATTAACATATTCGCATATCCAGATCAGAGAAAATTTTTTTTTGTTCTCGTGACATTTTTTGAGGTTATCTCAAAAACCTGACGTGATGGGGCAAAACGGACTTCGGATTCGGTTTCAGTGACCCAAAAACTATATGAAAAACCTAGTCGCAACCCCAGGTCAGAACTTTTATTTTTTTTTTGTGTGGCTGTGTTATCATGCTCTGCAGCATCAGCACCAGTTCTTTATGAACTCCCTAAAATACATAAGCCAGGCTTACCATTAAGACCAATAGCAGCTTCAACAAATGTCCCATGCTACAACCTATCAAAATATGTCGGTGAAATTTTACAAAATATAATATCTCAAGACTATAACATCAAAAATACATCTCAACTTAAAAATAAAATACAAGAAATACCAATTGAAAATGAAGACATTTTGGTTTCATTCGACGTCGTTTCATTATTTACAAATATACCAACATATATATTATATAGCAATAAAAATAATAATGAAAAATTGGGAAATCCTGAAAAACCACACAAAAATAGCAAAACCACAGTTTTTAAAGATTTTACAATTTTGTTAAACAGATAATAACTATTTCAAATACGACAATAAATTATTCAGTCAAACCTTTGGCATGCCAATGGGAAACCCAATCTCTCCTACTATTGCGGATATCGTATTAGACCATATCTTGACGAAGCAATAGACAAATTGAAAAGATCAAATACAAAAATAAAATTTATTGCAAAGTATGTTGTTATAGCAATTACACGGTGTTACAAAAATGAGGTTTTAAAATATACGCGGGCGGAGACCTATCAGGTTTTGTAGAGCTAGTCGCACTGAATACGAAACGGTATTTGAAAATCCCCTAACACCCCCAAAATCTGGAGTTACGGGCAAAAAACGGTTTTTTGGACCTTCACCCATTGAAAAAATTCTAGCTTCGACAATTTTTTACCCATTTTCGATTTTTGTACAGTTTCTGATAGAAGATAAATATACCTTTTTAACAATGTATAAAACATGTAACTCGGTTAAACCACTTAGAATTTATAAGATGTCAAAGTTCAAAAATTCAATTTTTTTTGTCATTTGCCCAACTTCGGCATCAATTTAAAGTATGTGTTTTCAAAACAACATGCTATTTAAAAAATATATTCTAAAACTATATCTATTTCCCAATTGATCGAGGTATTTTTTATGAAAATCACTTCAAAATTGGCTTAAAAAAAAAAATTTTTCGATTTCAACCCAGATACAGAAATTGGAACTTTTAGGTATAGAACAAAAATGTTGTTTCGGCACGTAATAGGATAAGTTGGGCGCCAGGATTTGATAACGGGTTTTTGTAGAGGAGCTCAATACAAACATTTTTTTTCTTTGGAAGGGGGGTCTATCTCTCCCCGTTTAGGTGGGAGGGGCATTTTTCTAAAAAAAAATTATCAAAATAAAAAAAAATTATTAAAAAACAACGGCAACACTTACAGTAATAAATGATACCATTTCCAAAAGGCAAAATTGTGCATTTGATTCTAATTTTTAAATCAATATAATATTCCCAATAGTTTTTGAAATAATCGATTTCAAAGTTAAAAATAGGGGAACAAATTTTTTTTAAAACTCATTTTATACTATTTTTGTCCAGACTGTGAATTTTAGTAAATAAATTACTTAAACAGAAAACTGCCTCAATTGATTTCTTATCGAACCGTGAAAACTATATGTTTCTATGTCTTCTAGTTTTTGGGAAAATTGAAAAATTATTTTATCAGATTTTTCTTTTTTCAAAATAGTTTTTGTTTTTATTTGTTTTTATTTTTCAATTTTCTCAAAAACTAGAAGACATAGAAACATATAGTTTTCACTGTTTGATAAGGAATCAATTGAGGCAGTTTTCTGTTTAAGTAATTTGTTTATTATTATAATTATTATTTATTAATAAAAATGATATAGAAATAATCTTAAAAACACTAAATGAATATCACACTAAACTTAAATTCACCGTTGAGTTGGAAAACAACAATCAAATTCCCTTTCTGGGCATAAAACTCATTAAAAACAATGCAAAAATCATATTCGACTGGTACAGCAAACCAATTTCATCAGGCAGAATGATACATTTTATGTCCTCCCAACCAATTAAATACAAAATAAACACAGCTACTAACCTAATCAACAAAGTACTTGATACAAGTGACACCACCTTTCACAACCAAAATGTCAACAAAATACGAAAAATATTACAAATGAATAATTTCCGAAATGGAATAATAAATGATTTATTAAACACCAAACTTCAACAAATTCAAAATAAAAACAATCAACAACCATCAAAACAAAAATCTGGCAGCCCTAGATACTACTCAATTACTTATGTTCCCACCCTCACCGATAACCATACTCTAAACATTACAGTACCAATAGACAGATAAAAAACAATTTTCGCACACAAAGCTAACTATACACTCAACAGAATATTCACTAACACAAAACCAAAAATAGAAAAAACAGAGCAACATAATGTTGTCTACCAAATTCCCTGCAAAGGCAACAACACATGTAACATGGTATACATAGGAACAACAAAAAGAAAATTCCCTTCAAGCAAACAAGTCCGACCTCGGTCCGAGTCCGCTCCGCCTCAGGCGGAGCTGAGTCCGACTTCGGATCAGAAACTGGTCCGAAGGCGGCTCAAATTAGTATGGAAATTATAATCACCGCGAAGTCGATTGCATATGTATTGGTGTGGTGAAAATCTCCATTCCGAGAAAACGGAGCCGAAGGCGGACCTGAGTCGGAGCAGCGAAAACCTACCAGAATGAGGAATAAAATAAAATGCACGACTGGGTCGCACGAACTTGCTCTTAGGGTTGAAGTTGCTTAAAGTTTTAAGACTTTTTATATAGAAATTTGGAAAAAAAAAATAAAATTAGTTTTTTAAAAAAATAAAATAAAATCTGAAATCAAATTGCCCTCCAAAACAAGTATGCAGTTTTGATTGATATATTAAGATGCATTTTTAGAAAAAAAATTTTCAAAATCGTTAGAGCCGTTTTTTAAAAAAATCGTTTTTTATAAATAATTTTTTGGAAAAAAAGTTTAAAAATAAACTTGGTATGCCATTTTGTAGAAATCACTAATCAACACCTGAAAACAAAATTTCAAAAAAATTCAATGTCCCGTTTTCGAAAATTTGATTTTTCAAAAAAAAAATTTCAAATTTTTCTTAAAAATCCAAAAACTATTTTTTTGTAAAATTTATTTTTGATTTATATTTTAATTGTATAAATGCTTCTCCACAAAAAGTTTCGTTGAAATCGAATAAGTAGTTTCGGAGATAATCGGATTTGAAAAAAACGGTTCTATGGCAGGTACCGTTAATAATGATTAAAAAAAAAAAAGTTTTTCATAAGAAGATAGACCTAAGCTTAGAACTAACATTTGAATTTTTTAAACAAAATCGTTAGAGCTGTTTTCGAGATATTTCCATTTTACTAAAATCGGTATATGACAAGTACCGTTATTTTTGGTCCAAAAAAATTAATTCCAAAAATCCCTCTGGAGAGTGGCCAAATAACGCTACATACCAAGTTTGACATTAATCGGTCCGTCCGTTTAGGCTGTAGCTCCTTATACAGACAGACTGACAGACAGACTGACAGACTGACAGACTGACAGACTGACAGACTGACAGACTGACAGACTGACAGACTGACAGACTGACAGACTGACAGACTGACAGACTGACAGACTGACAGACTGACAGACTGACAGACTGACAGACTGACAGACTGACAGACTGACAGACTGACAGACTGACAGACTGACAGACTGACAGACTGACAGACTGACAGACTGACAGACTGACAGACTGACAGACTGACAGACTGACAGACTGACAGACTGACAGACTGACAGACTGACAGACTGACAGACTGACAGACTGACAGACTGACAGACTGACAGACTGACAGACTGACAGACTGACAGACTGACAGACTGACAGACTGACAGACTGACAGACTGACAGACTGACAGACTGACAGACTGACAGACTGACAGACTGACAGACTGACAGACTGACAGACTGACAGACTGACAGACTGACAGACTGACAGACTGACAGACTGACAGACTGACAGACTGACAGACTGACAGACTGACAGACTGACAGACTGACAGACTGACAGACTGACAGACTGACAGACTGACAGACTGACAGACTGACAGACTGACAGACTGACAGACTGACAGACTGACAGACTGACAGACTGACAGACTGACAGACTGACAGACTGACAGACTGACAGACTGACAGACTGACAGACTGACAGACTGACAGACTGACAGACTGACAGACTGACAGACTGACAGACTGACAGACTGACAGACTGACAGACTGACAGACTGACAGACTGACAGACTGACAGACTGACAGACTGACAGACTGACAGACTGACAGACTGACAGACTGACAGACTGACAGACTGACAGACTGACAGACTGACAGACTGACAGACTGACAGACTGACAGACTGACAGACTGACAGACTGACAGACTGACAGACTGACAGACTGACAGACTGACAGACTGACAGACTGACAGACTGACAGACTGACAGACTGACAGACTGACAGACTGACAGACTGACAGACTGACAGACTGACAGACTGACAGACTGACAGACTGACAGACTGACAGACTGACAGACTGACAGACTGACAGACTGACAGACTGACAGACTGACAGACTGACAGACTGACAGACTGACAGACTGACAGACTGACAGACTGTAGGAAACGGCATAAAGAAAAAAAAAATAAACTATAAACTATAAACTATAAACTATAAACTATAAACTATAAACTATAAACTATAAACTATAAACTATAAACTATAAACTATAAACTATAAACTATAAACTATAAACTATAAACTATAAACTATAAACTATAAACTATAAACTATAAACTATAAACTATAAACTATAAACTATAAACTATAAACTATAAACTATAAACTATAAACTATAAACTATAAACTATAAACTATAAACTATAAACTATAAACTATAAACTATAAACTATAAACTATAAACTATAAACTATAAACTATAAACTATAAACTATAAACTATAAACTATAAACTATAAACTATAAACTATAAACTATAAACTATAAACTATAAACTATAAACTATAAACTATAAACTATAAACTATAAACTATAAACTATAAACTATAAACTATAAACTATAAACTATAAACTATAAACTATAAACTATAAACTATAAACTATAAACTATAAACTATAAACTATAAACTATAAACTATAAACTATAAACTATAAACTATAAACTATAAACTATAAACTATAAACTATAAACTATAAACTATAAACTATAAACTATAAACTATAAACTATAAACTATAAACTATAAACTATAAACTATAAACTATAAACTATAAACTATAAACTATAAACTATAAACTATAAACTATAAACTATAAACTATAAACTATAAACTATAAACTATAAACTATAAACTATAAACTATAAACTATAAACTATAAACTATAAACTATAAACTATAAACTATAAACTATAAACTATAAACTATAAACTATAAACTATAAACTATAAACTATAAACTATAAACTATAAACTATAAACTATAAACTATAAACTATAAACTATAAACTATAAACTATAAACTATAAACTATAAACTATAAACTATAAACTATAAACTATAAACTATAAACTATAAACTATAAACTATAAACTATAAACTATAAACTATAAACTATAAACTATAAACTATAAACTATAAACTATAAACTATAAACTATAAACTATAAACTATAAACTATAAACTATAAACTATAAACTATAAACTATAAACTATAAACTATAAACTATAAACTATAAACTATAAACTATAAACTATAAACTATAAACTATAAACTATAAACTATAAACTATAAACTATAAACTATAAACTATAAACTATAAACTATAAACTATAAACTATAAACTATAAACTATAAACTATAAACTATAAACTATAAACTATAAACTATAAACTATAAACTATAAACTATAAACTATAAACTATAAACTATAAACTATAAACTATAAACTATAAACTATAAACTATAAACTATAAACTATAAACTATAAACTATAAACTATAAACTATAAACTATAAACTATAAACTATAAACTATAAACTATAAACTATAAACTATAAACTATAAACTATAAACTATAAACTATAAACTATAAACTATAAACTATAAACTATAAACTATAAACTATAAACTATAAACTATAAACTATAAACTATAAACTATAAACTATAAACTATAAACTATAAACTATAAACTATAAACTATAAACTATAAACTATAAACTATAAACTATAAACTATAAACTATAAACTATAAACTATAAACTATAAACTATAAACTATAAACTATAAACTATAAACTATAAACTATAAACTATAAACTATAAACTATAAACTATAAACTATAAACTATAAACTATAAACTATAAACTATAAACTATAAACTATAAACTATAAACTATAAACTATAAACTATAAACTATAAACTATAAACTATAAACTATAAACTATAAACTATAAACTATAAACTATAAACTATAAACTATAAACTATAAACTATAAACTATAAACTATAAACTATAAACTATAAACTATAAACTATAAACTATAAACTATAAACTATAAACTATAAACTATAAACTATAAACTATAAACTATAAACTATAAACTATAAACTATAAACTATAAACTATAAACTATAAACTATAAACTATAAACTATAAACTATAAACTATAAACTATAAACTATAAACTATAAACTATAAACTATAAACTATAAACTATAAACTATAAACTATAAACTATAAACTATAAACTATAAACTATAAACTATAAACTATAAACTATAAACTATAAACTATAAACTATAAACTATAAACTATAAACTATAAACTATAAACTATAAACTATAAACTATAAACTATAAACTATAAACTATAAACTATAAACTATAAACTATAAACTATAAACTATAAACTATAAACTATAAACTATAAACTATAAACTATAAACTATAAACTATAAACTATAAACTATAAACTATAAACTATAAACTATAAACTATAAACTATAAACTATAAACTATAAACTATAAACTAAAACTAAAACTATAAACTAAAACTAAAACTAAAACTAAAACTAAAACTAAAACTAAAACTAAAACTAAAACTAAAACTAAAACTAAAACTAAAACTAAAACTAAAACTAAAACTAAAACTAAAACTAAAACTAAAACTAAAACTAAAACTAAAACTAAAACTAAAACTAAAACTAAAACTAAAACTAAAACTAAAACTAAAACTAAAACTAAAACTAAAACTAAAACTAAAACTAAAACTAAAACTAAAACTAAAACTAAAACTAAAACTAAAACTAAAACTAAAACTAAAACTAAAACTAAAACTAAAACTAAAACTAAAACTAAAACTAAAACTAAAACTAAAACTAAAACTAAAACTAAAACTAAAACTAAAACTAAAACTAAAACTAAAACTAAAACTAAAACTAAAACTAAAACTAAAACTAAAACTAAAACTAAAACTAAAACTAAAACTAAAACTAAAACTAAAACTAAAACTAAAACTAAAACTAAAACTAAAACTAAAACTAAAACTAAAACTAAAACTAAAACTAAAACTAAAACTAAAACTAAAACTAAAACTAAAACTAAAACTAAAACTAAAACTAAAACTAAAACTAAAACTAAAACTAAAACTAAAACTAAAACTAAAACTAAAACTAAAACTAAAACTAAAACTAAAACTAAAACTAAAACTAAAACTAAAACTAAAACTAAAACTAAAACTAAAACTAAAACTAAAACTAAAACTAAAACTAAAACTAAAACTAAAACTAAAACTAAAACTAAAACTAAAACTAAAACTAAAACTAAAACTAAAACTAAAACTAAAACTAAAACTAAAACTAAAACTAAAACTAAAACTAAAACTAAAACTAAAACTAAAACTAAAACTAAAACTAAAACTAAAACTAAAACTAAAACTAAAACTAAAACTAAAACTAAAACTAAAACTAAAACTAAAACTAAAACTAAAACTAAAACTAAAACTAAAACTAAAACTAAAACTAAAACTAAAACTAAAACTAAAACTAAAACTAAAACTAAAACTAAAACTAAAACTAAAACTAAAACTAAAACTAAAACTAAAACTAAAACTAAAACTAAAACTAAAACTAAAACTAAAACTAAAACTAAAACTAAAACTAAAACTAAAACTAAAACTAAAACTAAAACTAAAACTAAAACTAAAACTAAAACTAAAACTAAAACTAAAACTAAAACTAAAACTAAAACTAAAACTAAAACTAAAACTAAAACTAAAACTAAAACTAAAACTAAAACTAAAACTAAAACTAAAACTAAAACTAAAACTAAAACTAAAACTAAAACTAAAACTAAAACTAAAACTAAAACTAAAACTAAAACTAAAACTAAAACTAAAACTAAAACTAAAACTAAAACTAAAACTAAAACTAAAACTAAAACTAAAACTAAAACTAAAACTAAAACTAAAACTAAAACTAAAACTAAAACTAAAACTAAAACTAAAACTAAAACTAAAACTAAAACTAAAACTAAAACTAAAACTAAAACTAAAACTAAAACTAAAACTAAAACTAAAACTAAAACTAAAACTAAAACTAAAACTAAAACTAAAACTAAAACTAAAACTAAAACTAAAACTAAAACTAAAACTAAAACTAAAACTAAAACTAAAACTAAAACTAAAACTAAAACTAAAACTAAAACTAAAACTAAAACTAAAACTAAAACTAAAACTAAAACTAAACACTAAAACTAAAACAAAATCATAAATTAAGCAACATAACAAAAATAAATTAAATAACTAAAATAAAAACATAACAGCATGGACTATAATCAAATAAACACAATAATCTATAAATACTATCAATAATATCAAAACTATAATAATTCAAACAAAAATGTAATAAAACTTCATATAAAAACAAAAATAAAAATTAACATCAGTCCCCGGACTATAATTAAAATTACATAACTCATAACATAAATTAAAAATCGTTAGTACATAAAGAAACAACATGCAATAATTGAAAAGCAAACGGCACATACTTTTTTTCTTAATTCACATATTGCTCTAAAGGTTTGACCGCTAGCTTAAGTGGCGTGACGAAACGATAATCCCTAAGCTGTAACTATGTAAAGAATGCACAGCTAGATCATGAGGCGACATTCCAGCTAACCCATGACCATGACCTATATAGAAAGAGAATCGAGTCATTCAGTGGGTATCAGGCAAAGCGTGCGGTTGCAAAAATAATTTATAAAACGAAAACCAATAGAAAGTACACTAGAAGTGCGGATATAAAAAAAAAAAGAAACGTACAAATAAAAAAAGAAAAAAAATTATCAAACTAATAAGTGTTTTACCAATAATGGTAATTACTCGCGTATAGAATTTAAACAATATAAATACTTACCGGGTTGTTCACGAATAATAAAATTAATGTTTGATTCCCTAATAACAAAAAAAAAAAAGGGGAACAACAACAAAAAAATAAAAATTATTTAAATACTTACGGTGGTGTTAATAATTATATTAAAACATAAATTGAGCCCCTGAAAAGAAACAAAAAAAAAAAGAGAATAAATTAAAATACCTTCCGGTTGAGTCTAAAATATTTTATTAAAACCTTACCCGAAAAAAAAAAAAAAAAGGAGAAAAGAACCTACAATTACCTTAACTATACTTACCTTGCTAGTAATACTTACCTGTGTCTTATTAAAACTTAATTACCTGGAAAAAAAAGAACCATATACACTTACCTACCCAGAACCCTGAAAAGAAAAAAAAAAGAAATAGACAATTATACCTACCTACTTACCTGGATCGTTATAAAATCATCATCTTCAACTATACCTAGTGAAATTCATCCCCCGTGTTCCCTTGATTACTCCCCTTATATGTTTAACTCTCCCAAATCCCAGTGTTATCAAGTGTTCGTTATGTTTAATTGTGAAAAAAAAATTATAAAGAATTATTAAGTTAATTGCAAACAAAAAAAAAAAAAAAAAAAAAAAATTTAAATCAAATTAAGAGAAATCCTATTGCCATTCTGGCATAAATAATTACGAAAATAAAAGAAAAAAAAAATTAAATTAGAAAAAAAAAGAAAATCATAAGTAATAATAATTAATCCCCATCCCTTAAACAATAAAAAAAAGAACAATATCAAAAATCAAAGCAAACAAGTTATAATTAATAAAGCAAAAAAAAAAAAACACAAATAAATAATTAATTCACAGGTACCATATACCAAAGCGGTGCACCTCCTTGGATTTATGTACAAGTAAGTGGTAATTTTATAAAACGAATAAATAAAAAAAAAAATATACCGACATGCATTTTAGGTGATTAAAAGTTTGTTTTGAGTTTTGGTTATTTTTTTTTGGAATATTTATATATTAATAAAAAAAATAAGAAAAAAAAATATAAAACGTTGTCATATCATAAAATCGAATCAAAATAAAATGAATTCAAAAATTTTTTTTTAATTTATAATTCAAAAGCAACATGGTTGCCAATATCCTAAAATATAAATTATAATTATAAATATATAAAATATAATAAAAGATCATAAAATCGAATTCTAATAATTAATTAATTTTTTTTATAAAATTATTAAATCAAAAGCAACATGGTTGCCAACTATTTCTATTCATCCAACCAAATTTTTTTTTTTAAATGTTAAATTATACTATTAATCAGCTAAACAATAAAATTTAATTTAATTGATTTCTCAAAGAAAAAAAAAATGTTTGTTCTATTCTTTTTTCTTATCATGGGTTCAAGTGTATTATGAGTTTTGGGAAGTCGCGTCAAGCAAATTTTTTTTTTTTCTCTAGACTGTTCCTGAACTTTTATAATCTTACTATGGCTATGTAAGAGAATTAGTCAAGGGTGGAAGTGACAGAGATGAGTTCAACATAAAAGGGTAAGCACTTAATAACATTAGTTCGGGGCTGCTGCGATAATAAGGAGGAAGCAGCAGCCATGGTGGTATCGCGAAGATACATGGGTGGGCAAATCCTCCGGAGGGTCATCAACACCTTGACCCTCCCCCCCTCTGAGAAATCACACTCACACACACACACACACCATCATAGAACGAATTTCGGGCTCAACTATTTTTTTTTGTTGAACCCTACAAATCCTCGCGATTTTAAAATTTTTGGCATGATGTTAAATGCGTAACATCGGCACAGCGCTACGGTAGTAAGAACCCCCCCTCCGACGAGCTTGGATGTGCTAAGCTAGCATGCCAGCTGCCGTAGCCTGTGCCCCTCTCCTTCCTGCTGCCAGGATCGGCCTCCTGTTCCTGTAAACATGGAGGTCGTAATGGTGGTAATGGGTTGGAGAGGTAAAGGATTCTCAGACTTGGACTCTAGGAGTTCAAGGTTTAACTCCAATGGAAAGCCGTGAGATCCAAGTTTGGGAATCCTGCCGATAACACCTACGGTTCGTTACAGGTGGCGCCCAACGTGGGGCCCGAATTCGTTCTAATATTTTACAAAGTGTGGGTAGGTTGATCGGGATGCTTCTGGGATTTTGCTGCTGACGCGTATTGTGTCCGGAACTTTGAATTTGTTTCAAAAACATGTATATTTTTTTTCTAATTTTTTTTACTTTCGGGTTTCTCGGGTCGACCGCTTAATGGGTTCAACCACCCTTATTAAGGCTGTTGCGTTTCATTAAATTCGTTAAATCTTGATCAAAGTACAATTTTTTTTTTAAAGCCTAAGCTTGGAAGTAATTAGTATTTCAGCTTCAGTAGTTTAAATTATGTTGGAACCTTTATTTGATTTTAGTGTTTTTGGTTTTGTTATAAGTGTTCCGATGCTTGGCTGACAGTTTGGCTGATAAGCTAGCTCATCAAAGCAAGCACAAATTCAATCTTGTAACCCTATTCAAAGTTTCCGGTTCAGTATGGCGAATGCAGCATGATTCCTGGTATCCTGATTTAACCTAAGTGATTTCCAAGGGGGTACCTGTTTTTACCCGTTCTCATCTGTTGTCACTTTCCCCCAGACAATATGAATTATTTGATTAAAAAAAAAAAAAAAATTTTTTTGAAAAATCGTGTTTACTACACATCCTGAATTTAATTTCATTCCTTTTTTTTGCAATTTTGAGTTTTATTTTTTTTTATATTATTGTTTAATTTTTTTTTTAACCAAAAAAAAAAAAAAAAAGAAGAAATAAATAAATAAAATTTATTTCGTGAAGTTTATTTTCATTCTTTGAATTTTTTTTTAAATTATTTTAATTTTATTTTAGATAGTTTAAAATTTTTTTATTTATTTTTGAAATTATTTTTTTTTATTTCTTATTACGAAATTCACTGAATTTTTTTTTTTTGAAATTTTACTATATAAGTTATCTTTTGAATTTTTTTTTATTTTTTTTTGTCTGTTGGTTGCGTTGATCGCCGCAGATTATATTGATTCACCCCATCTGCATATTTAAATAAATATTTTTACTGAAAAATGCCTATTACTACTCGCGCAGGTGCGAAAAATGCGAACCCCGCTAGTGATCGGGTACTACGTTCGCAACTGTTGGCGGATTCTTTTGCAGAGCTAGCCTTACCCCCGCTACCTCAAAACCTTAACCTCAACCCACCCCAACCTCAACCCCAACTTTCGTTGGGAGCAGAGTCTTTGTTAGCACAGTCCAATCAGGGCGATAATAGGGGAGCAACTGCTCAAGATCCGCGTGAATCGTTAGGGGGTAATGAAGAAGTACTAGCTGGCTATATCCGGGATGTGGTCACGGCTGCTATAGGAGCGAGCCGAGCTGAAGATTTACGCTTTCTCACGAATGAGATGGATCGAACTCGAAATGCTCTCCGAAATGAAGTGGCGGGTATAGTTCGAGAGACTCTCATGGCACCTACTCCAGAAGTTAATCGTGCCCTTAATAGAGCTAACCAATCTGAGCAACTGTATGGCGGCGCGAAAACACCTCGGACATCAACTATACCACCACTTAGAGCCCCTTTTCCATCGCGACCTCGATCCCCTCCTCGGCCGCCAACACCACCCCGAGCTAATGCAGCCAATGAACCACCCGCCATGGATGAGTTTTTGAGGCAGTTGCATAACTTAACATTCAGTGATCCAATAAACACCACACAGGCGCAACCTAGATACTCAAGGTACAGTAGGATTCATAGCTTCCACAAATGGGGGGTGATGTTTGACAGCCGCGAGATGTCCGTGGATGACTTCATCTTTCAGCTCGAAACATTGAAGGAAGGCCACGATGCAACTTGGGAAGAAGTCGTCATAGGCTTCCATCAGTTTTTAGACGCACCTACAAGGAGGTGGTACTGGGTGTACCTGAAGGCCCATCCAAATCCAACATGGGCGGTACTCAAGAACGCTTTGATAGAGCAGTTTAGGAGTCTAGAGACGGATCCGGAGCTTTCGAGAAAGTTGTATGACAGACATCAAGGTCAAACGGAGAGTTTCGACGATTTTTATGCCGCGATCCAGAAACTCAACGGGAAGCTGAGGACACCTAAGCCTGATCTGGAAGTCATGGACATCCTGAAAAACAACGTCCGACGACAGATGGGAACGCTCCTGATTACGTGCGATCCTCGCAGTTTGGCCGAGATGGTGTACATCTGTCGAAAGATAGAAAAATATCTTCAAGACCATGAACCGCAGAGACCAAAAATGGCCCCAATTCCACCTCCACGTAGAAGTGCAATCTCTGAGCTCAAAGCCGATGAAAGAGAAGTGGACGAATTGGCTACACCCGAGATCGAGGCATTTCACCCTAAAAAGGAAAGGGACACGCGGAACTATGTTTGCTATAATTGCAAGGCCAAGGGACATTCTTGGTTAGAATGTCCAGAACCCCAGAGGATCCTGTTCTGCTACGGATGTGGATTGGAAAACTACACCTCTCCAAATTGTCCTCGGTGCGCGGGAAACGAGAGGAAGAGCAGTTTAAAGCCCCGGGGGAATTGCTCTCAGGAGAAGAGCCCGGAGTCCCATTAGAACCACCACCTACTTCTCTTTCTAGCAGCTCAGTGTCCGTCCCCGTCCCTACCAACACTCCTTCATTTACACCTGTTCCAGCACCCCGTATCCTACAACGTCCAACAAATCTTCTTGAAGCTAAGGTTGAGCCTCCACGTGCAGCTTCAAGACCGATCAAAACTCTACACGAAAGGCTACAAAACTATCTGGAGGTACGGAAAAGAATCTTCGGTTCCCAAAACACCGTGGTCTCGGACAAGGTGTCTAAACTGAGGAAGAAGTTTAGTGAAAAGAAACAATCCTACAAAGCCATCGAAGCAACAACGTTGTGTAGCTCAGAAGACCCACGTCCATATGCTACAGTTCACATTTTTGGAGAAGCTCTCCTTGGATTGCTGGATAGTGGAGCTAGCATAAGCTGCCTTGGTGCGGATGGCCTTGATTTTCTGCGAAGACATGGACAAAACATCACTAAACTCTCTTCCGAAGTTAAGACAGCCGACGGGAAACATCAAGCCATAGTGGGGAAGATCTTTGTGGAAGTTACTTTTAAAGCGATGACGAAAACGATTCCCCTGTATCTGGTCCCTTCTTTACAGCAGAAACTATATCTGCGTATTGACTTCTGGAAGGAATTTCAAATCGCTCCTCAGCTGATTTCTGAAATCTCTTCAGTTCCGTGCCCGAAAGAGACAGACCCGAATGCTCATGTACTCACTGAACAACAGTCCAAGCGCTTACAAGATGCCATAAGTCTGTTCCCATCCTCTGCTGTCCAAGGCTTAGGAAAAACAACACTTGAGGTACATACCATCGACACAGGTAATGCAGAGCCCATTAAACAACGGCATTACCCGATTTCCCCAGCGGTACAGAAACTTCTTTATGAGGAATTGGAACGTATGCTTAAGCTTGGTGTTATCGAGCAAAGTAACAGTGCGTGGAGCTCTCCTGTAGTCCTAGTGCGTAAGCCTGGCAAAAATCGCTTATGTCTAGACTACAGGAAAGTCAACGCGAAAACTAAGAAAGATGCGTATCCACTTTCTCATATTGAAGGATTGCTATCGCGTCTTCCAGATACACATTTCATTTCGAGTGTGGATCTGAAAGATGCTTTTTGGCAGATCCCGTTGGAGAAATCATCTCGGGAAAAGACGGCGTTTACTGTGCCCGGCATGCCCCTGTTGCAGTTTACGGTTATGCCATTTGGCCTCTGTAATGCCCCACAACGCATGGTCAGATTAATGGACAAAGTGGTGCCCCATCAACTGCGAGAAAAAATCTTTCCGTACTTGAATGACCTGTTAGTGGTATCTAGCACTTTCGAAGAGCACGTTCAACTGTTGGAGATTTTGGCAGGTCGACTGAAGGAAGCGGGACTGACAATGAACGTCCAGAAGTCAAAATTCTGCTTCAAAGAGTTAAAATACCTAGGATATATAGTCGGCGATGGCTGTTTGAAAACCGATCCGGAGAAAGTAGCAGCCATACGAGACTTCCCTACCCCGGCTACCTCGAAGCAAGCCCGACGATTTTTAGGACTAGCGGGATGGTACCGGCGATTCGTTAAGGACTTCTCAACTCTTGCCGCCCCTATAACGGACACTTTGAAGAAGAGCAAGAAGTTCATTTTCACGGACGAAGCCGTAGAAGCTTTTGAAAAACTGAAAAGAGCACTGACATCTGCTCCGCTCCTGGTAAACCCCGATTTTACGAAGGAGTTTATAATTCAGTGCGATGCCTCAAACACCGGCATCGGCTGTGTACTTAGTCAGTTGGATGAAAGTGGCAATGAACGCCCAATCTTCTACCATTCGCAGAAACTCAACGCGGCTCAGCGGAATTATAATGTCACCGAGCGTGAGTGCCTGGCTGCTGTCATGGGCGTCCAGAAGTTTCGAGCGTACGTGGAAGGGCATGCGTTTAAAATCGTGACAGACCATGCGAGCTTGAAATGGTTGATGAACCAGAAAGATCTCTGTGGTAGGTTAGCGAGATGGAGTTTAAAGCTTCAGGGGTTCGATTTCACCATCGAACATCGCAAAGGATCCCAGAATGTCGTACCTGATGCTCTGTCAAGAGTTCATGGGGTTGACGCTATGGTTTCTGAGATTTCGATGTTGGTCGACCCTTGTGATGTACTCCATATTGACCTTGCGGATCCTAGTTTTAAATCTACGGAATACTGCAAGATCAGGGACAGCATCCAAGAATATAAAGAACAGCTACCTGACCTTCAAGTGTCGGAAAATTTCGTCTACAAGTCAAACATTGCACAGGGAATCCTGTAGAGGACGACCAAGCATGGAAGCTTTGGGTTCCTGAATCGCTGACTGACCACTTGATAGCTCTGGCTCATCAACCACCTCGAGCGTCGCATGGTGGAATCGCGAAAACTTTGTACCGACTTCAGCGACAATTCTTCTGGCCTAACATGGCAGCCCAGGTAAAAACGTTTATTGGAAGTTGCGATATCTGCAAGGCGTCGAAAGCCCCAAATGCAACCTTGAGGCCGCCAATGGGAAAAGCATTTTTGGCAGAGAGACCCTTTCAGATGCTGTATATCGATTTCCTCGGTCCATACCCACGCTCGAGAGACGGGAACACGCACATATTAATTGCATTGGACCAGTTAACCAAGTTTGTGGTGATAAAAGCTCTTCGAAAAGCAACTTCGGGTACGGCCTTGAAATTTCTGCAAGAGCAGGTGTTTTGTGTCTTCGGAGTCCCGGAAACACTTCTCTCTGACAACGGCAAGCAATTCACAAGTCGAGTGTTCGAGAATCGTATGTCTTCGCTAGGGATTAACCATGTCAGAACAGCCTTTTACTCTCCACAAGCAAATGCTAGTGAGAGGGTAAATAGATCAATTCTCGCTGCAATAAGATCGTATATTGATCCGGATCAAAGGAACTGGGACAGTAATTTGCAGTCCATAGCCAGCGCGCTTCGCACAACCGTCCATTCAGCGATCCATTTGTTACCTTACGAAGCTCTATTTGGGCAAAGATGTATCGAACATGGACTGGACTACAAATTACTCCGAAAACTGAATGGGCTAAATAATTCAAATGTAGAGTTAATTTCAAAAGCTTCGCACATGAACATAATGCACGCTTATATTAAAAATTCACTGGCTAAAACTCATACTCTTTATGAAAACACCTATAATCTACGAAGCAAAGATGTGAAGTTTAAAGTAGGAGACCTAGTATTTAGGAGAAATTTTGTACTCAGTAACGCTTCGAAGAAATTTTCGGCAAAACTCAGTCCTAAATTTATAAAAATGAAGATCCGTAGAGTTCTTGGGAATAACTTGTATGAGCTGGAAGATCTCGGTGGAAAAAAAGTGGGTGTCTACCATTGCAAGGACCCAAAACTATAGTCCCTGTCATAGCCCGGCTGTCAGTCTGTGCATGAGATCTCTACATTGACAAATTAAAGAACCCGTTTCGTTTCTTCTCTTTCCAACTCAATGGATCTCTTTGGAAAGACAAGTTTTGTAGGAAACGGCATAAAGAAAAAAAAAATAAACTATAAACTATAAACTAAAAACTATAAACTAAAAACTATAAACTATAAACTATAAACTATAAACTATAAACTATAAACTATAAACTATAAACTATAAACTATAAACTATAAACTATAAACTATAAACTATAAACTATAAACTATAAACTATAAACTATAAACTATAAACTATAAACTATAAACTATAAACTATAAACTATAAACTATAAACTATAAACTATAAACTATAAACTATAAACTATAAACTATAAACTATAAACTATAAACTATAAACTATAAACTATAAACTATAAACTATAAACTATAAACTATAAACTATAAACTATAAACTATAAACTATAAACTATAAACTATAAACTATAAACTATAAACTATAAACTATAAACTATAAACTATAAACTATAAACTATAAACTATAAACTATAAACTATAAACTATAAACTATAAACTATAAACTATAAACTATAAACTATAAACTATAAACTATAAACTATAAACTATAAACTATAAACTATAAACTATAAACTATAAACTATAAACTATAAACTATAAACTATAAACTATAAACTATAAACTATAAACTATAAACTATAAACTATAAACTATAAACTATAAACTATAAACTATAAACTATAAACTATAAACTATAAACTATAAACTATAAACTATAAACTATAAACTATAAACTATAAACTATAAACTATAAACTATAAACTATAAACTATAAACTATAAACTATAAACTATAAACTATAAACTATAAACTATAAACTATAAACTATAAACTATAAACTATAAACTATAAACTATAAACTATAAACTATAAACTATAAACTATAAACTATAAACTATAAACTATAAACTATAAACTATAAACTATAAACTATAAACTATAAACTATAAACTATAAACTATAAACTATAAACTATAAACTATAAACTATAAACTATAAACTATAAACTATAAACTATAAACTATAAACTATAAACTATAAACTATAAACTATAAACTATAAACTATAAACTATAAACTATAAACTATAAACTATAAACTATAAACTATAAACTATAAACTATAAACTATAAACTATAAACTATAAACTATAAACTATAAACTATAAACTATAAACTATAAACTATAAACTATAAACTATAAACTATAAACTATAAACTATAAACTATAAACTATAAACTATAAACTATAAACTATAAACTATAAACTATAAACTATAAACTATAAACTATAAACTATAAACTATAAACTATAAACTATAAACTATAAACTATAAACTATAAACTATAAACTATAAACTATAAACTATAAACTATAAACTATAAACTATAAACTATAAACTATAAACTATAAACTATAAACTATAAACTATAAACTATAAACTATAAACTATAAACTATAAACTATAAACTATAAACTATAAACTATAAACTATAAACTATAAACTATAAACTATAAACTATAAACTATAAACTATAAACTATAAACTATAAACTATAAACTATAAACTATAAACTATAAACTATAAACTATAAACTATAAACTATAAACTATAAACTATAAACTATAAACTATAAACTATAAACTATAAACTATAAACTATAAACTATAAACTATAAACTATAAACTATAAACTATAAACTATAAACTATAAACTATAAACTATAAACTATAAACTATAAACTATAAACTATAAACTATAAACTATAAACTATAAACTATAAACTATAAACTATAAACTATAAACTATAAACTATAAACTATAAACTATAAACTATAAACTATAAACTATAAACTATAAACTATAAACTATAAACTATAAACTATAAACTATAAACTATAAACTATAAACTATAAACTATAAACTATAAACTATAAACTATAAACTATAAACTATAAACTATAAACTATAAACTATAAACTATAAACTATAAACTATAAACTATAAACTATAAACTATAAACTATAAACTATAAACTATAAACTATAAACTATAAACTATAAACTATAAACTATAAACTATAAACTATAAACTATAAACTATAAACTATAAACTATAAACTATAAACTATAAACTATAAACTATAAACTATAAACTATAAACTATAAACTATAAACTATAAACTATAAACTATAAACTATAAACTATAAACTATAAACTATAAACTATAAACTATAAACTATAAACTATAAACTATAAACTATAAACTATAAACTATAAACTATAAACTATAAACTATAAACTATAAACTATAAACTATAAACTATAAACTATAAACTATAAACTATAAACTATAAACTATAAACTATAAACTATAAACTATAAACTATAAACTATAAACTATAAACTATAAACTATAAACTATAAACTATAAACTATAAACTATAAACTATAAACTATAAACTATAAACTATAAACTATAAACTATAAACTATAAACTATAAACTATAAACTATAAACTATAAACTATAAACTATAAACTATAAACTATAAACTATAAACTATAAACTATAAACTATAAACTATAAACTATAAACTATAAACTATAAACTATAAACTATAAACTATAAACTATAAACTATAAACTATAAACTATAAACTATAAACTATAAACTATAAACTATAAACTATAAACTATAAACTATAAACTATAAACTATAAACTATAAACTATAAACTATAAACTATAAACTATAAACTATAAACTATAAACTATAAACTATAAACTATAAACTATAAACTATAAACTATAAACTATAAACTATAAACTATAAACTATAAACTATAAACTATAAACTATAAACTATAAACTATAAACTATAAACTATAAACTATAAACTATAAACTATAAACTATAAACTATAAACTATAAACTATAAACTATAAACTATAAACTATAAACTATAAACTATAAACTATAAACTATAAACTATAAACTATAAACTATAAACTATAAACTATAAACTATAAACTATAAACTATAAACTATAAACTATAAACTATAAACTATAAACTATAAACTATAAACTATAAACTATAAACTATAAACTATAAACTATAAACTATAAACTATAAACTATAAACTATAAACTATAAACTATAAACTATAAACTATAAACTATAAACTATAAACTATAAACTATAAACTATAAACTATAAACTATAAACTATAAACTATAAACTATAAACTATAAACTATAAACTATAAACTATAAACTATAAACTATAAACTATAAACTATAAACTATAAACTATAAACTATAAACTATAAACTATAAACTATAAACTATAAACTATAAACTATAAACTATAAACTATAAACTATAAACTATAAACTATAAACTATAAACTATAAACTATAAACTATAAACTATAAACTATAAACTATAAACTATAAACTATAAACTATAAACTATAAACTATAAACTATAAACTATAAACTATAAACTATAAACTATAAACTATAAACTATAAACTATAAACTATAAACTATAAACTAAAACTAAAACTAAAACTAAAACTAAAACTAAAACTAAAACTAAAACTAAAACTAAAACTAAAACTAAAACTAAAACTAAAACTAAAACTAAAACTAAAACTAAAACTAAAACTAAAACTAAAACTAAAACTAAAACTAAAAACTAAAACTAAAACAAAATCATAAATTAAGCAACATAACAAAAATAAATTAAATAACTAAAATAAAAACATAACAGCATGGACTATAATCAAATAAACACAATAATCTATAAATACTATCAATAATATCAAAACTATAATAATTCAAACAAAAATGTAATAAAACTTCATATAAAAACAAAAATAAAAATTAACATCAGTCCCCGGACTATAATTAAAATTACATAACTCATAACATAAATTAAAAATCGTTAGTACATAAAGAAACAACATGCAATAATTGAAAAGCAAACGGCACATACTTTTTTTCTTAATTCACATATTGTTCTAAAGGTTTGACCGCTAGCTTAAGTGGCGTGACGAAACGATAATCCCTAAGCTGTAACTATGTAAAGAATGCACAGCTAGATCATGAGGCGACATTCCAGCTAACCCATGACCATGACCTATATAGAAAGAGAATCGAGTCATTCAGTGGGTATCAGGCAAAGCGTGCGGTTGCAAAAATAATTTATAAAACGAAAACCAATAGAAAGTACACTAGAAGTGCGGATATAAAAAAAAAAAAGAAACGTACAAATAAAAAAAGAAAAAAAATTATCAAACTAATAAGTGTTTTACCAATAATGGTAATTACTCGCGTATAGAATTTAAACAATATAAATACTTACCGGGTTGTTCACGAATAATAAAATTAATGTTTGATTCCCTAATAACAAAAAAAAAAAAAGGGGAACAACAACAAAAAAATAAAAATTATTTAAATACTTACGGTGGTGTTAATAATTATATTAAAACATAAATTGAGCCCCTGAAAAGAAACAAAAAAAAAAAAAGAATAAATTAAAATACCTTCCGGTTGAGTCTAAAATATTTTATTAAAACCTTACCCGAAAAAAAAAAAAAAAGGAGAAAAGAACCTACAATTACCTTAACTATACTTACCTTGCTAGTAATACTTACCTGTGTCTTATTAAAACTTTATTACCTGGAAAAAAAAGAACCATATACACTTACCTACCCAGAACCCTGAAAAGAAAAAAAAAAGAAATAGACAATTATACCTACCTACTTACCTGGATCGTTATAAAATCATCATCTTCAACTATACCTAGTGAAATTCATCCCCCGTGTTCCCTTGATTACTCCCCTTATATGTTTAACTCTCCCAAATCCCAGTGTTATCAAGTGTTCGTTATGTTTAATTGTGAAAAAAAAATTATAAAGAATTATTAAGTTAATTACAAAAAAAAAAAAAAAAAAAATTAATTAATTAAGAGAAATCCTATTGCCATTCTGGCATAAATAATTACGAAAATAAAAGAAAAAAAAAATTAAATTAGAAAAAAAAAGAAAATCATAAGTAATAATAATTAATCCTCATCCCTTAAATAATAAAAAAAAAGAACAATATCAAAAATCAAAGCAAACAAGTTATAATTAATAAAGCAAAAAAAAAAAAACACAAATAAATAATTAATTCACAGGTACCATATACCAAAGCGGTGCACCTCCTTGGATTTATGTACAAGTAAGTGGTAATTTTATAAAACGAATAAATAAAAAAAAAAATATACCGACATGCATTTTAGGTGATTAAAAGTTTGTTTTGAGTTTTGGTTATTTTTTTTTGGAATAATTATATATTAATAAAAAAAAATAAGAAAAAAAAAATATAAAACGTTGTCATATCATAAAATCGAATCAAAATAAAATGAATTCAAAATTTTTTTTTTAATTTATAATTCAAAAGCAACATGGTTGCCAATATCCTAAAATATAAATTATAATTATAAATATATAAAATATAATAAAAGATCATAAAATCGAATTCTAATAATTAATTAATTTTTTTTATAAAATTATTAAATCAAAAGCAACATGGTTGCCAACTATTTCTATTCATCCAACCAAATTTTTTTTTTTAAATGTTAAATTATACTATTAATCAGCTAAACAATAAAATTTAATTTAATTGATTTCTCAAAGAAAAAAAAAAATGTTTGTTCTATTCTTTTTTCTTATCATGGGTTCAAGTGTATTATGAGTTTTGGGAAGTCGCGTCAAGCAAATTTTTTTTTTTCTCTAGACTGTTCCTGAACTTTTATAATCTTACTATGGCTATGTAAGAGAATTAGTCAAGGGTGGAAGTGACAGAGATGAGTTCAACATAAAAGGGTAAGCACTTAATAACATTAGTTCGGGGCTGCTGCGATAATAAGGAGGAAGCAGCAGCCATGGTGGTATCGCGAAGATACATGGGTGGGCAAATCCTCCGGAGGGTCATCAACACCTTGACCCTCCCCCCCTCTGAGAAATCACACTCACACACACACACACACACCATCATAGAACGAATTTCGGGCTCAACTATTTTTTTTTGTTGAACCCTACAAATCCTCGCGATTTTAAAATTTTTGGCATGATGTTAAATGCGTAACATCGGCACAGCGCTACGGTAGTAAGAACCCCCTCTCCGACGAGCTAGGATGTGCTAAGCTAGCATGCCAGCTGCCGTAGCCTGTGCCCCTCTCCTTCCTGCTGCCAGGATCGGCCTCCTGTTCCTGTAAACATGGAGGTCGTAATGGTGGTAATGGGTTGGAGAGGTAAAGGATTCTCAGACTTGGACTCTAGGAGTTCAAGGTTTAACACCAATGGGAAGCCGTGAGATCCAAGTTTGGGAATCCTGCCGATAACACCTACGGTTCGTTAGACTGACAGACTGACAGACTGACAGACTGACAGACTGACAGACTGACAGACTGACAGACTGACAGACTGACAGACTGACAGACTGACAGACTGACAGACTGACAGACTGACAGACTGACAGACTGACAGACTGACAGACTGACAGACTGACAGACTGACAGACTGACAGACTGACAGACTGACAGACTGACAGACTGACAGACTGACAGACTGACAGACTGACAGACTGACAGACTGACAGACTGACAGACTGACAGACTGACAGACTGACAGACTGACAGACTGACAGACTGACAGACTGACAGACTGACAGACTGACAGACTGACAGACTGACAGAATGACAGACTGACAGTCTGACAGACTGACAGACTGACAGACAGACAGACAGACAGACGGACTTTCGGGACCCACTTTTTTGGCATTGTCTACCATCGTAATGTCATGGAAAAATGTTATCTCAACTTTTTTTTTTGTACGAATGCATAACTTGATATATAGTACCTATATCGCAAGTAAAAAGGATGACGTTTCGCATTTGCGACCAAAAAAAAAACAAGACTTATTTTTTTTTCACTGAAACTGTTTTATTTTTTATTTTATTTTTGCAAACGAAATTTTCACAATAAATACAATATAAAATACAATATACTTTTTTTCATTTTATATCATTTGATGCTGCTGCTGTTGTTGGTGTTTTTTTTTTAGATACCGAATCGCATGTTTCATTTTCTGGATTTTTCTTGAAGATTACATCTACAACACAAGCAGAAACAACACTTTAATCCAAACACTTTGAGCGATATATACAACATACCTTTTTTGTTTTCCATATTGTTTATAATTTAATATAATTGTTTATAGTTAATAATCTAACAAATAACATAATGACGCTTTGGCTCTTGTTGGCCTTGTCTTTCTTTTCCTTTTCTCATTTTTCACCACGATTCTCGTTTTCTAAAAAAAATTATCAAAATAAAAAAAAATTATTAAAAAACAACGGCAACACTTACAGTAATAAATGATACCATTTCCAAAAGGCAAAATTGTGCATTTGATTCTAATTTTTAAATCAATATAATATTCCCAATAGTTTTTGAAATAATCGATTTCAAAGTTAAAAATAGGGGAACAAATTTTTTTTAAAACTCATTTTATACTATTTTTGTCCAGACTGTGAATTTTAGTAAATAAACTAGCCATCATACCCGTGAATGAATATCGCTTCGCTGATATCGTAAACACTAAATATGTAAACAGTACAAATGAATTATGTATAAGAATATTATATATAAAAAATATATGTATAAGTATATATATATATATATAAATATATATGTATAAGTATATATATATATATATATATATAAATATATATATATATAAATATATATGTATAAATATATATATATATATATATAAATATAGATGTATAAGTATATATATATGTAAATATATATATATAAGTATAAGTATATATATATATATAAATATATATGTATATGTATATATATATATAAATATATATGTATAAGTATATATATAAATATATATATAAGAATATATGTATAAAAATATATGTATAAGAAAATAATATTATATATTTATATATATTATACTTATATATAATAATTATATATTAATATAGCAAGGGGGCATGCTGCCCCCCTGCACCCCCCTGCTTGGATTATTAAAAAAGTGTTAAGAATGTTTGGTTTTGTTTTTTTTTTGGATAAATTTTAATTTTTATGAATTTCAATTTTATCGATTTAATTTATTTATCGAAAAGTATTAAAAATTTAATTTTATTATTAATTGTATTGATTGTTTGTTTGTTTGATTATTTGTTTGATTGTTTGTTTGTTTCATTGTTTGTTTGATTATTAGTTTGATTGTTTGTTTGATTGTTTATTTGATTGTTTGTTTGTTTGATTGTTTATTTGATTGTTAAATTTGATTGTTTGTTTGATTGGTTGTTTGTTTGATTGTTTGTTTGTTTGATTGTTTGTTAAATTGTTTATTTGATTGTTTGTTGTGCCATAATTTAGTTGTTTGATTGTTTCTTGTTTTTTGTTTGTCGATTGTTATTTATTGTCTGATTTTCATTGTTTCATGTTTATTGTTAAGTGTTTGTTGTTTTGTTATGTATAAGTATATATTTAAATATATGTATAAGAATATTGCTATAAAAAATAATATTATATATTTATATATTATACTTATATATATAATAATTATATATTAATACCCCCCTGCTTGGATTATTAAAAAAGAATGTTTTGTTTTTTTGTTTTTTTCTTTTTGATAAAATTATAATTTTTATGAATTTCAATTTTATCGATTTAATTTATTTATCGAAAAGTATTAAAAATTAATTTTATTTATTAACTGTATTGATTGTTTGTTTGTTTGATTATTTGTTTGATTGTTTGTTTGTTTGATTATTAGTTTGATTGTTTGTTTGATTGTTTGTTTGTTTGATTGTTTGTTTGTTTGATTGTTTGTTTGTTTGATTGTTTGTTAAATTGTTTATTTGATTGTTTGTTGTGCCATAATTTAATTGTTTGATTGTTTCTTGTTTTTTTGTTTGTCGATTGTTATTTATTGTCTGATTTTCATTGTTTCATGTTTATTGTTAAGTGTTTGTTGTTTTGTTATGTATAAGTATATATATAAATATATGTATAAGAATATTAGTATAAGAAAATTATATTATATATTTATATATATATTACACTTATATATAAGTATTATATATTAATATAGTATTGATTGTTTGTTTGTTTGATTGCTTGTTTGATTATTAGTTTGATTGTTTGTTTGATTGATTATTTGATTGTTTGTTTGCTTGATTGTTTATTTGATTGTTTGATTGATTGTTTGTTTGTTTGATTGTTTGTTAAATTGTTTGTTTAATTGTTTTTCATTGTGTCATGATTTAATTGTTTGATTGTTTCATGTTTTTTGTTTGTGGTTTGTCGATTGTTAATTGTTATTTATTGTCTGATTTTCATTGTTTCATGTTTATTGTTAAGTGTTTGTTGTTTTGTTATGTATAAGTATATATTTAAATATATGTATAAGAATATTGCTATAAAAAATAATATTATATATTTATATATTATACTTACATATATAATAATTATATATTAATATAGCAGGGGGGCATGCTGCCCCCCCGCACCCCCCTGCTTGGATTAGTAAAAAAGTATTAAGAATGTTTTTTTTTTTTTTTTTTGATAAATTTTAATTTTTATGAATTTCAATTTTATCACCTTACCTTTCTATTGACATAACATAGAAATCCAGCAATTATTACAGAAACTGTGAGCAATGATGTGCATTTCAACTTTTTCATAAAAGTACCTATTTTAAATCTCTGATTTTATGATTTTTAAAAGTTAATTTTGATGCTCGTAGACATTGTAAAGCAATAATTTTTATTGGAAGATATTAATGAACATTCTGAGTACTATTGAAATAAAAATTAAAACTTTAAATGCATCTGGTCAGAAATAGTGAGAGAAAATATTAGTATAAACCATTGGAAAACATTGTATTTTTCAAATTAAAGCTTCAAAAATTATGGTAACTTTCATTATTTTATTATTTGATAAAAATAAATGCAGCGAGCCATTAATTATAATCTTTTATTTAAGATACTATTAATTGTGATTGAAATACAAATACCGAAAAAATAAGCAGTTTTCTGAAATCAAAATCAAAGTTCTTAGAATATGAAATTTTTCCGAACAAATACCTTGAACTTTGCTCAGAATTAGGTACTTATAAACATAATTCATATAATAATTCAGCCTCAATCATAAAAATCAAGCAAGTATTACAGAAACTGTAAGAAATCATCTACAGGTGGATTGTAATATTTTAAGAAAATTTTGAATTTCTGATTGTATATTATTTAAAAAATTAATTTTGAACCTCGTAGACATCATTAAGCAATAATTTATACTGCAAAACATTTATCAATATTCTGAGTACTATACTAACTGAAAATAAAAATACTATGCAAGTGGTCAAAAAAATTAAAAATATGAAATATTTCCTATCAAATATCTTGAATTTTACATAGATTTGCTATAAGCAAAATTCAATTTTTTTTCAGGTTTTCAGGAAGTTGTAGTTGACTTACAATTATAACTGATTTGTCAAATTAAGCGCATATTAATTTAAAACATTATATATTTAATAAGTTATTTTTGTAAAATGTAATCATAGCAGTAAAAAATGTAATAATTGGTTTGTTTTTTGCTGTTTAAGCCATTCTTGCTTAGTTTTTTTTTTATAAATGTGTTAAAGATTTAAATTTTTGTATTTTTTATATGTCAAACTACCTTTATTGATAACTCAATTTTAAAAATCAAGCAAGCATCAAAAACACTATAATAATCATCTACATGTGTATTGGAATATTTCAACTTTTCAATAGATTTACCCAAGACATTTTAAATTTCTGATTACACCAAACCTATGATATTTCAAAATTATTTCTTAAGCTCGTAAATAAAGCAAAGCATTAAATTTATATTGGAAAATATTTATGAATATTCTGAGTACTTTACTTTATGAAAATAAAAATGTTATACAGGTGGTCAGAAAAATGAGAAAATTTGATTGTAAAAATCACTTGAAAACATTTTATTTTTCATATAAAACCTTCGAAAGCAGTACTATTTTATTTAAAAATCTATACAGTGAGTTTCAAATATAACCTTTTATTTGAGACCCCATTTTTTGTGTTTAAATAACAATTACTAAAGTAATAAACTGATTTCTGAAATCGAGTTCATAGGTAGTTCTTATAATATGAAATATTTACGATCAATTCAATACGCAATAAAGTATAATTCAATTATTTCTCACTGAGCTTATATTTGATGTTAGTTATAGTAAAGTAAGCAATCATCTACAGGTGGATTGCAATATTTCAATAAAATTTAGAATTTCTGATTGTATAACATTTAACCTCGCAGTCGTAGACATCGTAAAACAATAATTTATATTGAAAAATATTTTAAATCATTCTGAATACTTTATTCATTGAAATAAAAATACTATGCAGGTGATCAGAAAAATTAAGAATATGAAATATTTCCGATCAAATATCTTGAATTTAGCTTAGAACTGCTAATTCAATTATTTCTCAGGAAGCTTTTATAATTAATGTGTATGTTTCTCTAAAAAAATAATACATTTAATCTATTATGTTTGGATAAAAAATAAATTTATGACAGTAAAAAATGTAATATTTGGTAATATCTCTGTGTTTTTTTGCAATTTTATCGTTTTTTGGTTTATGTTTTTAAGTAACTTTCAATGCATTTATGTTTTGAAATTTATATGTCATATTACCTTTCTATTAATAACTCAATCATAATAATCAAGCAATTATTAAAGAAACTGTGTAAGTAATAATCTGCAGGTGGATTGTAATATTTCAATAAATTGCAGGTGATCAGAAAAATTAAGAATATGAAATATTTCCGATCAAATATCTTGAATTTAGCTTAGAACTGCTAATTCAATTATTTCTCAGGAAGCTTTTATAATTAATGTATGTTTCTCTAAAAAAATAATACATTTAATCTATTATGTTTGGATAAAAAATAAATTTATGACAGTAAAAAATGTAATATTTGGTAATATCTCTGTGTTTTTTTGCAATTTTATCGTTTTTTGGTTTATGTTTTTAAGTAACTTTCAATGCATTTATGTTTTGAAATTTATATGTCATATTACCTTTCTAATAATAACTCAATCATAATAATCAAGCAACTATTAAAGAAACTGTGTAAGTAATAATCTGCAGGTGGATTGTAATATTTCAATAAATTTTGAATTTCTGACTGTAGGATATTTTAAAATTTTATCTGAAGGTCGTATGAATATTTTGAGTGCTATGCTAAATGAAAATATAAATACTATGCAGGTGGTCAGAAAAATGAAAATATGAAATATTTCCTATCAAATATCTTGAATTTAGCTTAAAGTTGCTAAATCAATTATTTCTCAGAAGCTGGTAGCTAACGTATATTTACAATTGATATGTCAAATTAAGCGTATAAATCATAAAAATCAAGCAAGTATCGAAGAAACTATCATGTACAGGTGGATTGCAATATTTTAAGAAAACTTTGAATTTCTGATTGTATGTTATTTAAAAATAATTAATTTTGAACCTCGTAGATATCATTAAGCAATAATTTTTACTGCAAAGCATTTATCAAAATTCTAAGTAGATACTATACTAAATGAAAATATAAATACTATGTAGGTGGTCAGAAAGAGTAAAAATATAAAATATTTCCGATCAAACATCTTGAATTTAGCTTAAAGTTGCTAAATCAAATATTTTTCAGGAAGCTTGTAGCTAACGTATATTTATAATAATTCATATGTCAAATTAAGCGTATAGTTGTTTTAAAATAATATATTTTGGATAAGAAATGTAATCATTACAGTAAAAAATGTTATATTTTTGCTGTTTTTTTCTGTTTAAGCATTTTTTGATTTACTTTCTATAATATTTTAAATGATTTCATTTTTTGAATTTTATATGTGAAATTAACTTTTTATTGATTACTCAATCTTAAAAATCAAGCAAGTATCGAAGAAACGGTGACAAATCATGTACAGGAGGATTGCAATATTTGAATAAAATTTAGAATTTCTGATTGAATACTATTTAAAAAAAAAAGTAATTTTGAACCCCGTAGACATCGTTAATCAATAATTAATATTGAAACATTTTTAATCATTCTAAGTATTATATTAAATGAAAGTAAAAATATTATGCTGATGGTCAGAAAAATTAAGAATATAAAATATTTCCGATCAAATATCTTGAATTTAGCTTAAAGTTGCTAATTCAATTATTTCTCAGGAAGCTTGTAAATGACGTATATTTATAATTGATCTGCCAAATTGAGCGTATGATTGTCTTAAAAATAATACATTTAATTCAATATTTTTGGATAATAAATTCAATCATTACAGTGAAAAATGCTATATTTAGGAGTTTTTTTGCTATTTAAACCATTCTTCCTTTAGTTTTTTATGAATCTTGAAAGATTTCATTTTTTGAATTTTATATGTGAAATTAACTTTTTATTGATACCTCAATATTAAAAATCAAGCAAGTATCGAAGAACAGTGACATATCATGTACAGGTGGATTGCAATATTTTAATAAAATTTAGGAGTTCTGATTGAATATTATAAAAAAAAAGTAATTTTGAACCCCGTAGACATCGTTAATCAATAATTAATATTGAAAAACATTTTTAATCATTCTTAGTATTGTATTAAATGAAAGTAAAAATATTATGCTGATGGTCAGAAAAATTAAGAATATAAAATATTTCCGATCAAATATCTTGAATTTTGCTTAAAACTGTTAATTCAATTATTTCTCAGGAAGCTTGTAACTAACGTATATTTATAATAGATATGTCAAATTAAGCGTATAATTGGCTTAAAAATTATACATTTAATTTAATATTTTTTGATAAGAAATGCAATCATTACAGTAAAAAATGTTGTATTTAGGCGGTTTCTGCTGTTTAAGCCTTTCTTGCTTTACTTTGTATACAACTTTAAAGTATTTTATTTTTTGAATTTTAGATGACAAATTATCTTTTTATTGATACATAAATTTTGAAAATCAAGCAAGTATCGAAGAAACTGTGACAAATCATGTACAGGTGGATTGAAATATTTGAATAAAAATTAGAATTTCTGATTGTATATTATTTAAAAAACTGATTTTGAACCCCGTAGATATCGTAAAACAATTATTTATATTAGAAAACTTTTTAAATCATTCTGAGTACTTTATTCATTGAAAATAAAAATACTATACAGATGGTCAGAAAAATTAAGAATGTAAAATATTTCCGATCAAATATCTTGAATTTAGCTTAAAGTTGCGAATTCAATTATTTCTCAGGAAGCTTGTAGTTGACATATATTTATATTTGATATGTCAAATTAAGCGTATAGCTGTCTAAAAAATAATACATTTAATTCAATTTTTTTCAATGACAACCAATAAAAATTTTTATACCATGTGAAAGCTTATTGTTTCACCTTTCACATGACGGTTCAATGGTATTTTTCTGATGCCTACAAGAAAAGTTAGAATTTTTTAAAGTCAACCATGTCGAATTTCCAGACTGAGATTACGGTACTTCCTACACTGGTGACTGTTCATGGCGCAACAGATCTCCACTGGTGTTTCGAGTGTTTTCGCAAGTTTCTTGATTTAACATTGTGTAGCTTGTAGTTGGTCTACCCTTATGTGTGATATACCAAATGAAAGGTAATTGTATCAGGATGCTCAGAAAAGTTTAACCAAATTTCTATCTGCTCTAGATCAAAAGTTATAACCTGTTGAATTTCAACATTTTCATTTACCGTTATCTCAAAATTGTGTTTACAAAAATGATTGAAATTTGGTACACATATAGTCCTAAATATACTCTATCAACCCCCCATATAACATATTTCTCTATCTGTTAAAGAAAAAAAGATAAAAATCAAAAACGAAAAAAATCAGTTAAAAACGGTAAAAAAACCTGTTTTTTTAAAACTTATTTTTCCTATTATTCAGTCAAAAATCATTTTAGAACTCCAATTTTTTGCACATGTATGCGGATAGCGTACATGTCCTATAAATTTCAGATTTTTTGAACGCACCAAAAAAAAGCTAAAAATCAAAAACTACCCAAAAATACCCCTAAAAACGTAGGTGTTTTTCAAAAAATCATATTTCAAAACCCAGTGCATTTAAAAAAAATCCGTATGAGACGCCTAATTTTTTTTTCCTCCATCTATCACCTGACATCTTTAGAATTGTCAAAAAAAATTTCCCCTACCCATAATCATCATTTTGTCACACCCGCTACACCTGATCACCGTTCAAACAAAACGTTATAGCTCAGCTATAAATGCAGTTCATCTTAAATTAATCTCCTCTATCTATAGCAAAAAAAATCATCTCTCTACTCCCTCCCGTTTAGATTTTAGCCCAATTTTCAACTTACCGTTTTACCCCAGTTTACCCTACTTAATCAACGAATTTCAAAAATTCCTTTCTTAGTGTGCACTTTCATCAATATACCTATCATTTGACACATCAATCAATTTTCTATCACTTATAGTATAAGCTGTACGTTGATTATGAATGAATCAGTGAGTGGTAATATAATAACACGGTGTTACAAAAATGAGGTTTTAAAATATACGCGGGCGGAGACCTATCAGGTTTTGTAGAGCTAGTCGCACTGAATACGAAACGGTATTTGAAAATCCCCTAACACCCCCAAAATCTGGAGTTACGGGCAAAAAACGGTTTTTTCGACCTTCACCCATTGAAAAAATTCTAGCTTCGACAATTTTTTACCCATTTTCGATTTTCTTACAGTATCTGATAATAGATAAATATACCTTTTTAACAATGTATAAAACATGTAACTCGGTTAAACCACTTAGAATTTATAAGATGTCAAAGTTCAAAAATTGAAAAATTATTTTATCAGATTTTTCTTTTTTCAAAATATTTTTTATTTTTATTTGTTTTTATTTTTCAATTTTCTCAAAAACTAGAAGACATAGAAACATATAGTTTTCACTGTTCGATAAGGAATTAGATTGATAGATAGATAGATAAGTTCTTTATTTTTTCAAATTTTCTTATAAGTACAATATTTCATAATAAAAGAAATACAAAGCATGGCTTTATAAGCCGTCTGCCGGAAAAAAAAAACTAATTAAACAAAAAAAAATACAATATTTGAGTAAAAAGAGATAATATTTCACAAAATAAAGTTTCATAGTTAAAAATATGTAAATATAAATATTAAAGAAAAGAAAAAAAAAAAAAAAAAATTTTTTTTTTTTAATTATTATTTTCATCATAATGTGACTTTTAGTTTCGTCAAAACAAAAAAAAAAAAAAGAAACTTTGAACCATACGGAATAATGCTCATCATAAAAGTACATTTTGATATATATATAGTATACAAAAGCAATAACAGGTAGTTGTATGTTCATGTTCAATTTAAAGTGTAACTTTTAGTTTAGTCAAAACAAAAAAATTAAGAAAAAAGAAATATATTGGTGGTGGGCTTTTAGTTTAGCTAAAACAGATAATAATTTATAAGTGAGAAAAAAAAGCAAAAAAAATAGGAAGAAGAACTGCATATTTCTCATTTTTTTTTTTTTTTTCTAATTTAAAGGGCTTTTAGTTTGGCTAAAACGAAAAAAAAAGGAGATGATACAATTACTTTAACATCTTGTTACAACTCAAAACAAATTCAAACACTCGTTTCGATACTTTCTTGCGTGTGAGACATAGCGTATAAGAGGCTTCCAGCCACGATCTCCGTTTAGTACACCGACACACTCCTCTTGGGAAAGAAAACTAGAACAAAAATAGAGCCTTCGGATTTCCTGTAATATTGGACAGAGTGCTAAAAAATGCAAAACATCTTCGTTTTGACCAAGGTTGCAAAGGGAACGTACAGGGTTTAAGTCTGTTCTATGTGGTCTATAATTCAAATCGACCATTTCCGTTCTGATCTTGAAGATCAAGCTCATTTCAGAAACTGTAAACTCTTCTCTAAAATAGTTTCCTTCACCAAGTTTCAGATTAAGTTGTCTGTATATATTCCTGGATGTTGATGTAGTTCCTCGTGCAACACAAAGCCTATACAACGAGTCATCTATGACAGAGATACATTCATATAATGAATTTTTTAATGCTTCCACATTGTCCACTGGCAATGATATTGAAAGGTTATGTGCTACAGCAAGATCATACCAGTTTTTGACCGGACTATATCCACAACTAAAACAAATTTTAAGGAGCCTTTTTTGCAAGTTTTGGTCTGACCGCTTCATAACTTTGATCATAAAATCGGCGTTAGCCTTTAAGTTTTTCAAGAAAATTTGAGGTAAGCCTGACTCTAGGTGGATAGCATAATTAGGAGAGTTATTAGGCAACCTAAAAATTCGCTTGAAAAAATACCTCTGTATATTTTAAATTTCATCCAACTGTTCGAAACCATATACTTCATTACCATAGCAAAAACAAGTATTCACGGTGGTATTGAAAACTTTGAATTTTGAAATTGGATCTACGAGTTTATTAGCGAAGAACTGGGACCACATTGTATTTATTGCAATTTTTGCAGCGGTTGTTTTTTCTTTTATAAAAGTTTGAATGTTAAGATTATATGTCATTGTATACCCAAGATACTTAAATTCATTTACGACCTCAATTATCTCACCATCTAAAGTCCAATTCTGCCCATAGCCAATTGATCTATTTCGAGATCTAAAGACCATTATTTTGGATTTGGTGGTATTTATTTTAAGATCCCATAGATCACAATACTGTTTCAGCTTGTTAATCTGGAGCTGTAGAGTAAGCGGACTGTCTGATAAAATCACTAGATCGTCAGCATAAAGCAAGACTTTAAAAGTGATATCCCCGAACTGAACTCCCCCAGGTATGCTGTTTTCGACATCGTTCATATACAGTGCAAACATGATAGGGCTTAGAACACATCCTTGAGGGACACCTGCTTCACAACTAAATTCTCTAGATACTTTTCTACCATTCTGAACAGATGCCATCATGTTTTCGAGAATTTTTTCGTAGACTCTGATAAATTTAGTAGATAAGCCAATTGATGAGAGCTTATAAAGTAAGGACCTCCTATTAATAGTGTCAAAAGCCGCTTTTAAATCAACGAAAAAGGCATATAAGTTCTTTTTTTTTATCAATAAAACGCCTAGCAGTGGTACTGAGTACAAAAATTTGATCAATAGCTGAAAGGTTGGCTTGAAAACCAGCTTGAAAGCAACTAATCATATTATTATCTTCTACCCAGGTCGCAAGTCTAGCATAGAGTATTTGTGTAATAGTCCAGTAATTTTAGGTTTTATCTGCGGAAAAATTCCTACTGGGCTGAATTTTGGTATACAGCTTAATGAGGGCTTTGTTATGAAGATGTGAAAAATCGACATTGATATCGTGTCCGCGTTAAGAGTTATAGGGGTCAAAAGGTCACAAAAACTGGTTTTTCACGATTTTCAGCAAAACGGTAAGTCTTATCAAAAAATTTTCAATGCAAGAATTGTAGACCAGATTATTATATATAAAAAGTGTCATGACCCTTTTTTTCCTAAGACCCACCGTTTCTTAGGTATAACGATTCAAAAAGTTGAAGTTTAGTTGTAATCGTCATAATCCTATTCCTGAAAAAAGACTCCTAACTGAAAAGTTCCTGAAATTTCATTATTTTTTTAGCTTGAATTTCGTTCCTCAACTGTTAAGAATATGGGGAAACCAAAAAAAAATGGAAATTTTCGCCATTTTTCCGATTGGGGCCTTCTCCCGAAACCATTTCCCTATGAATTTTTGTTTAGAATATGTCTGAAAATATACAGGGTGTGCAATAGAGAATGGACAACCCTAAAACGGTTTATAGCTACACTTATGATTGTTCTAAAAACAGATAGAAAAAAGTTCTATCGCAACCAGTTCATAAAATATGGACTTTTTTTCGTTCAGTGTATTTTAAATTTTATCATCTTATGTTTTCGTTCACTACAACCACGAATGAATGAATTTTATTTATTTCTTTTTTTATAATTTTCTACAATAATTGGATGAGTACATAAACACTTTAAAAATTTCATGGCTATTGCACATTTTCGTAAAAAAAATTTTTAAATCTGTTTTTTGATGAAAAATGTAAAAAAGTATTTTATGAAAAATTTTAAACACCTGTGGTATAAAATAAATCTATAGAAACCTAGGTGGCCAACTTTCTTAAAAATATTCTGGTATAAGGAGAATATTTTTAAGAAAGATGGCCACCTAGGTTTCTATAGATTTATTTTATACCACAGGTGTTTAAAATTTTTCATAAAATACTTTTTTTATATTTTGCATCAAAAAACAGATTTCAAAATTTTTTTTACGAAAATGTGCAATAGCTATGAAATTTTTAAAGTGTTTATGTACTCATCCAATTATTGTAGAAAATTATAGAAAAAGAAATAAATAAAATTCATTCATTCGTGGATGAATGAATGATAAAATTTAAAATACACTGAACGAAAAAAAGTCCATATTTTATGAACTGGTTGCGATAGAACTTTTTTCTATCTGTTTTTAGAACAATCATAAGTGTAGCTATAAGCCGTTTTAGGGTTGTCCATTCTCTATTGCACACCCTGTATATTTTCAGACATATTCTAAACAAAAATTCATAGGGAAATGGTTTCGGGAGAAGGCCCCAATCGGAAAAATGGCGAAAATTTCCATTTTTTTTTGGTTTCCCCATATTCTTAACAGTTGAGGAACGAAATTCAAGCTAAAAAAATAATGAAATTTCAGGAACTTTTCAGTTAGGAGTTTTTTTTCAGGAATAGGATTATGACGATTACACATAAACTTCAACTTTTTGAATCGTTATACCTAAGAAACGGTGGGTCTTAGGAAAAAAAGGGTCATGACACTTTTTATATATAATAATCTGGTCTACAATTCTTGCATTGAAAATTTTTTGATAAGACTTACCGTTTTGCTGAAAATCGTGAAAAACCAGTTTTTGTGACCTTTTGACCCCTATAACTCTTAACGCGGACACGATATCAATGTCGATTTTTCACATCTTCATAACAAAGCCGTCATTAAGCTGTATACCAAAATTCAGCCCAGTAGGAATTTTTCCGCAGATTGGGCTTAAAAATGACTAAAATGACTGGGCTATAAACACTTTTCTTAATGAGTTAAGCACAGCAATTCCTCTATAGTTCTCTGGCAAATCACGATTACCTTTTTTAAAAATGGCTGTAATTCGAGACAGACGAAAATTTTCAGGAACTGTCTCTTCACTGAATATTCTATTTAAAAGTTCTAACAGATATTCCAAAAACTCAGGGGTAGCATTTTTATAAAACTCTACTGGGATCCCATCAGATCCAGATGCTTTGTTATTTTTCATTTTTTTTAAAACAGCTACTAGTTCAACCATTGTGAGATTGGAATCCAGTTCAGGAATAATGACATTGGGGAATGCAAAGCTCATTGTGTTTATATTAGGGTCAGGCAGAAGCAAAGTTTCAAAATAATTTGCAAGTAGATTTTCATCAATTGTGAACAATACCCTCCTATTCCGTCCACTCAACACTTGTACTGTCTTCCAAAAAGATTTCGAATCCTTGCATTCAACGAGCTTAGAAGCCGTGTTTTTTAAATAAAGTTCTTTTTTGAGATTGCATAACCTTTTGTATTCTTGGTTTGATTGTAAATACAGTGATTTAAAAACTGCGCTATTTGTTTTCCTATATAGCTTTAAGAAAGCAAAAGATTTTCTCCTACTTTTTTTGCATTCTTCGTCGTACCATACAGACTGAAAGGTGTTTCTACGTTGGGAAGGAAGTTCTGCAGACCGTCTAATCACTGAAGAAACTATGTTAGTTATAGAATCTATAGAGTCAGATGTCACACTTGGCATCGTAGCTAGTTGATGATTAAGTTTAATTTTATATCTATTTGCATTTCTTTCATTCCATTTTAATTTATCATTGCCGGTTGTTTGTAGATTTACTAATAGATTTTCGAATTTGCAAAAGACAATTATAGGGAGATGAGACGAATAATTAGCTGGATAGGCTTCAAAGTCATCAATTATACCTAGCCATTCACCTTTAATAAGACAATAGTCTATTACAGAGCAACCCTGAGCAGACACGAAAGTAAAGTTTCCGTTTGAGTCACTTTGAGATGTTCCATTTAAAACGAAAAAACCAAAGTCTTCAATCAATTCTAATAAAAGTTTCCCATTTTGATTTAGACAATTGTCAAAAGATTTTCTTTCGCTAGAAAAGTGGAAGTTATTTAAGACCGAATTCTGAAAGTCACTTATACGACCATTTAAATCTCCGATAATCATCATATTTTCATGATTGTAGATAGTTAAAAAGTTATAAAGCGCGTTATAGTTTATGCTCCATTCATTATAATTTAAATAAATAGGTAGAATTTGAAAATGTTTTGTATCATAAGTGATGTCAATAACTATATAATTCTCGCAGATTTTATATTTAATAATATTATCCAAGCCAGTATTTTTTATGCCACACATTATACCACCACTAGCTCTACCAACTCTATTGTTTCTAATTGCTGGTATACTTTTTATATTATAATTTTTAAAATACTTCAAAAACTGCAGTTCTTTTCCTTCTTCTAGAAAAGTTTCTAATAAAATAAAAATATCATATTTGTTAATTAATTCAAAAAATTCAGGCATTATAAGTTTGTTTTTTAAACCAGTAATGTTATAGCAAAAAATTTTTAATTTAAAATTATTAGAGAAAAAACTATTAGTTTGGCAGACGGCAACACTATCCTAACTATAGCAGGAACCAGCAGCTCCTTCATTATAGACGTTCTGACAACCAGGTGTCCCATGTGTCGCAAAGTTGCTAAATTGCTGTCTCGAGTTGACGTTTAAGTTGTTTATGTCGTTTATGTCAAAGAAACATGCTGCATCATCTCCAAAATTAGTTTTAATATATTCGAGTTCTCTATTTGTTTTTATCTTTAAGCCGCGGAAAGTATTGTATGCAAAAGTGTAATTGTCTATTTGCATTTTTGCTCCTTTTATGAAAATTTTGATGTTCGAGTTCTTCGCATTAAGCTTGCTTTTAACGTCATATAGATGTCTTCTTTTGTTGCGATACATCAATGATTGTTCTCGATGAACAAAAATTCCCGTGTTTTTAAGTTTGGGGGCTGCAACCATGATAAGGAATTAATTAAGGCAGTTTTCTGTCTAAGTAATTTATTTACTCAAATTCACAGTCTGGACAAAAATAGTATAAAATGAGTTTTCAAAAATTTTTTTTCCCCTATTTTTAACTTTGAAATCGATTATTTCAAAAACTATTGGTAATATTATATTGATTTAAAAATAAGAATCAAATGCACAATTTTGCCTTTTGGAAATGGTATCATTTATTACTGTAAGTGTTGCCGTTGTTTTTTAATAATTTTTTTTTATTTTGATAATTTTTTTTTTAGAAAAATGCCCCTCCCACCTAAACGGGGGGAGATAGACCCCCCTCTTAAAGAAAAAAAATGTTTGTATTGAGCTCCTCTACAAAAACGTTTCATCAAATCCTGGCGTCCAACTTATCCTACTACGTGCCGAAACAACATTTTTTTTCAATGGGTGAAGGTCCAAAAAACCGTTTTTTGCCCGTAACTCCAGATTTTGGGGGTGTTAGGGGATTTTCAAATACCGTTTCGTATTCAGTGCGACTAGCTCTACAAAACCTGATAGGTCTCCGCCCGCGTATATTTTAAAACCTCATTTTTGTAACACCGTGTTATCTGGATTTTTCAAAAACCTATACAGATAAAGTTTTTTTGTTTTTAACACGTAAATTGTTTTGATTTCAAAAATCTCGATGTCGTTTTTTTGCAAAAAATCTATATAGATAAACAAAAAAACACACCTTATATTAGAAATTTGGATTCAAAACTAATTCGAAATTATAACTTTATCCTGGAAAGAATTAAAATAAACACTCGTCTTCTTTTTTTTAATACAAGAGTATTAAATTTTAATCAAAGTCAAATGGAAGCTATTTTGAAATAGAAATAAAATTTCTTATGGCTGGTTTTAGGGTTATCGTTTCCTGAAAAAGTACCTAGGTATATAAACCTATTTTTCCTAGAAAAATGCCTTTGGTACCTAATTCTTTTTCTGATAATAACATTTAATAATAAAAATCTGATTTTGTAGTTATTTGGAGGCACTTTTAGTGGAGTCAAATTAGCTTTATACCTCGGAATCCAGGGAAAGTCGATGCATCTGAAAAACGAGTATAGGGCTGCATTATAAAAGGGTCAAATAAGAAAGTTAAAAAAAAAATTTCACCGCTCTCGATTACAACAGTTTTTATGGACCGTTTACTGTCATTCCGTATGCAAGCGTAAATCGGAATTGCTGTCTCATTTTAGATTTTGCTCAAACTTTGTAGGGATGTTCTCTAGGACTGTAAGAAAGCAAATCCATGATGATTTAAATTTAAGTTGCGTGGTTTCCCCGCTACCCGCATTCGAACTTTTTCAGAAGGTCATTTTTATGTAATTATAGCTTTGCGTCTACTAAAGATATCTTTTTGTTTGAAACGGCATTTTAAAGCTTAAGAATAGTAGTTTTTGAATATATGTTCAAAAATTACGTAATAATTATCCCTGAATTGAAAATAATTTTTGAAAAACTGGTAATTTTGCTGATTTTTCATGGTTTTTGAGTGGCTCCAGAACCTTGGCTATTATATGCAGGAGGCTAATACTTACCAAATATTAAAAACAGATATTTTTCAACAAAATAAATCTTAAATCAACTCGATAGCTATACTCCTAATGCAAAAATTTTAAGCTCAAAGTTTTGAGATTTTTAAAAAATATTTTTTTATGCTATGATTTTTTACGATTTGACTCAAGATAGGAACATGAAACTTACAGTGTGTTAAGTTGAAACTTTTAACCTGAAAATAAAAATTGTGTTATTTTCACATCTTCTTAGTGTACCGCTTGTTTGAAAATTCGCAAAAATGCTAAAAAGCCAAAATAACCCCTATTGAAGGCTATGATTGCACTATGTTTGACATAAGATAGAGGTGTCAAATTTATAGTATATTCAGTTCGTACTCTTAACTTAACACACTGTAAGTTTCACATTTCTTCCTTAAGTCAAATCGCGGAAAATGACAGTATAAAAATTAGCTTTTTTAAAATACTCAATACTTTGAACTTAAATTTTTGCATAAGGAGTACAGCCATCGAGTTCATTTAAGATTTATTTTGTTGAAAAATATCTGTTTTTAATATTTGGTAAGTATAAGCCTCCTACATATACCTAATAGCCAAGGTTCTGGAGCCAGTCAAAAACCATGAAAAATCAGCAAGATTACCAGTTTTTCAAATTTATTTTTTATTCGGGGATAATTATTACGTAATTTTTTAATATATATTCAAAAATTACTATCCTTAAGCTTTAAAATGCCGTTTCAAACAAAAAGATATCTTTAGTAGACGCAAAGCTATAATTACATAAAAATGACCTTCTGAGAAAGTTCGAATGCGGGTAGCTAGGAAACCACGCAACTTAAAATTAAATCATCATGGATTTGCTTCCTTACAGTCCTAGAGAAGATCCCTACAAAGTTTGAGCAAAATCTAAAATGAGCCAGCAATTCCGATTTACGCTTGCATACGGAATGACAATAAACGGTCCATAAAAACTATTGTAATCGAGAGCGGTGAAATTTTTTTTTTAACTTTCTTATATAATGCAGCCCTATACTCGTTTTTTCGGATGCCCCCCCTCAAGCCTTCAAGATCATGTTATTTTTTAGCTTATTTCATCATAATGTATATGATTGACCGAAACTTGTGCGTAAATCTTAAAGATTTAGAGGCAGATGAGATACTCGAGCCCCCTCCAAATTCTGAAACGGCTTTTTGTGTTTGTTTGAGTAAGAGCCTTAGATGACGTTGAGGGTATTTTTTTCGGATTTTCGTCCAATTCGGAATTCTTAAGATTATTTTTTTAGTATAATACGTACGTTGAATAACATCACCGTTTAATTTTGCATAACTTCTTATGCAATCTGAAAACACTTTCTTTTTTTTTTTTTTTATTGAGATCTAAAACGCAACCTAGGACCTTTACAGATCATCAAAGAGGTCACTAAGTTAATGTAAAAAGTTCGACTTAAATACAAAAAAAATGTATTATAAACTAAAATTAATTATTATATGAATAGCAAAAGAAATGCATACATTGGTATAAAAAACTCAAAAAAAAATCATGTACAACTTTTGGGGCATTTCACGTGAAACCAGCAGCGAAAAATGTCGTGAGTCGTCAAATTGGTATATGTATTCCTCAATCGATTTAAAAAATACATCTGGAAGGATTTTGAATTTTAAGCCCTGATAGCGGAGTTATGGGCTTCTAAAGTTTTGAAAAACTCTGGGAAGAGTTTATTTGAAAAATTTATATAAATTAAACGAAGGGGTAACAAAATTATTTTAATGATGGATTATATGCAAAATTAGACGTGCTTTTCAAATATGAAATCTAAACAGGAAATAGATTTATTTTTTCGACAGAAAACCGGAAGTTGGCACTTCAAATCCAAATTTAAGAAACTTCGACCATTTTGATATTTTTTTAAATAAACTTAAAATAAAGCTTATACAATTTAGAAACTACATGCTAAATTTCAGAGTGGGATCTCAAGCCGTTTAGAAGATACATAGGTTTTAGTGAGGGGTCTTCGTGCATGTAAAACCGGAAGTACCCAGTTTTCTCTGCTCTGACCCAGCAGTTTGTACCACCCCCAATTTTGTTTTGCCCATTCGATAGAGCATTGGCTGAATATCATTATCCTGATTTTTCGCACTCGCGAAATTCACCTTTCAGCCGCCATCTTGGATTTTAGTTTTTGTTGAATATCTCGATTTCTATTTATCCTACATAAAAGTTGTGTAAACAAGAAACGTAGGAAATTAAATTTCGCGTCTTTTATGTTAAAACAACTTTTTCGATATTCTTAATATTAAAAAAGTTGCAAGCCAAAAAAGAAAAAAAAAACGAAAAAAATGACAATTTTAAAGTTTTGAGCACTTTTTATCAAAATTATTAAAAAACCTTCCGAGAAAAGATTATTCACCTTGAAATTCTCTACAACTCTCCTTTACAACTTTTTTTTGCAACGCTATAAACACAAACGTTATTAAACTTTTTTTGTTAAAAAATGCCATTTTTTGTTTGTGTTTTTATCTTTACTTTTTTCTTAATATTTTTTTTACCAAATATTGAATTTTAAATGATTAGTAAGTATTTTAGAGATTTATGTTACAAGAGAAAATTCAGGACCTGCAATTTTTTTATATTTAAGTTTCTTTATTTCGTAAAAAAGGGGTATTTTTGAACAAAAAAGTATTAATTCCTTTATTAATTATATTTTTTGGCTTGCTTTTGGCTTTTTAAGAATATCGAAAAAGTTCTCTTAACATAAAAGACGCGAAATTTAATTTCCTACGTTTCTTGTTTACACAACTTTTATGTAGGATAAATAGAAATCGAGATATTCAACAAAAACTAAAATCCAAGATGGCGGCTGAAAGGTGAATTTCGCGAGAGCGAAAAATCAGGATAATGATATTCAGCCAATGCTCTATCGAATGGGCAAAAAAAAATTGGGGGTGGTACAAACTGCTGGGTCAGAGCAGAGAAAACTGGGTACTTCCGGTTTTACATGCACGAAGACCCCTCACTAAAACCTATGTATCTTCTAAACGGCTTGAGATCCCACTCTGAAATTTGGCATGTAGTTTTTAAATTGTATAAGCTTTATTTTAAGACTATTTAAAAAAATATCAAAATGGTCGAAGTTTCTTAAATTTGGATTTGAAGTGCCAACTTCCGGTTTTCTGTCGAAAAAATAAATCTATTTCCGGTTTAGATTTCATATTTGAAAAGCACGTCTAATTTTGCATATAATCCATCATTAAAATAATTTTGTTACCCCTTCGTTTAATTTATATAAATTTTTCAAATAAACTCTTCCCAGAGTTTTTCAAAACTTTAGAAGCCCATAACTCCGCTATCAGGGCTTAAAATTCAAAATCCTTCCAGATGTATTTTTTAAATCGATTGAGGAATACATATACCAAATATGAACAAATTTGACGACTCACGACATTTTTCGCTGCTGGTTTCACGTGAAATGCCCCTTTTGCTTTATAAATACACTGTATAATAAATTAAATTATAATCGCTCATGCTTGCTTAGCCTTAATTTATCAATTCAATAGAAGTATATTTAAAACAAAAAAATAAAGGAATAAAATAGCAAAAAAAAAACTTGTTTTAGCCAAAGATGTAGATATGCCAAGAAAAAGCAAATTCAATTATTGTGGGTGTCTTGGAGGAACAGACTAATATCTTTTTTAAAAACATTAATTGATTTAGAAATATTTCTGATATGATCAGGCAAAGAGGTCCATAATTTAGCAGAACGCACCATGAAGGAACGCGCCATAATGTTAGTTCTATGTGGAGCTGTATTAATGTTCGTTGGATGAAGTCGAAGTGCGCTAAACGTAATGCTGTTGAAGATATATGAAGGAGTTTTAGTTTTAATAGTTTTAAAAATTAATATCATTGAACGCATTTTAATAAAATTTTCAAAAGATAAGCCAAGAAACTTAGTTACAAGTTCTTTAATATGATCAAACCTTCTTTTTTTAAAAACATACCTCACAGCAGAGTTAAAGCAAAGTTTAAGTTTATTAAGTAAACTCAAATTGCAGCCACTATGAACTTCACAGCCATAGAGTAAGAATGGAAAAACGAGGGCTATGCATAACTTCCAGCGAACCTTGAGAGGTAAATAATCGCTTATCGAATATAGTTTTCTTAATGTGAAAGTAATTTTTCTGATTAAGCTGTTTATATGAATTTCCCATGATAATTTTTCATCCAAATAGAAACCTAGTACTTTAATGCTACTTTCATATGGAATTATATTGACATCAAGATTCAGCAAATTTAATGAAACTGGATTCAAAGAGGTTCTGAAAACAATAGATTTTGATTTTCCAGCGTTTAAAACCAAAGAATTTTCCTTGGCCCAGTTAAGTACCATATCAAAATCGAAAGAAAGTTCTGTTACACACCTGTTTGGATCACTCAGCTCAGTGGAATGTAGCATCTGTACGTCGTCGGCGTATATAAAAACAGAACTATGTTTAACAAGCAAAGGCAAATCATTAACAAACATTGTGAAAAGCACAGGGCCCAAAATCGATCCCTGGGGAACGCCCCGGTGGAGGGATAAAAATGACGAAGTTTTCATGTTCACGTTTACAGCCTGGCTTCTCCCATTAAGAAAGGAAAATATAAGATTACATGCCATCGTAGAGAAACGAAACAGTTTCTTAAGTTTAAGACAGAGAATGTTATGATCCACACTATCGAAGTTTCAGTTGTTTTAGTGGAACAAACTTATCCAATAAATACTTCATGGCATCATTTAATATTAACAACCTTAAATCCACATCTGTTGTTGAGTAAAACGACCCCAAGTCATAAAAATAAGCTTCGGATAACAGTTCATTAACATTTACTGTGTTAAAGTCTCTTAAAAAGAAATTTGAACTCGACGTATTATTATTATGATTAATCTGAAAGGATCCAAAAATAAACGCATGCTTAGAGACACCATGAATCCAAAATTGATCAGTAAAGTTCACAAGTTCGGGTTTACTCACTACAAAAAAATCAATGAGACTTGTACTGCCGTTATGAATATCATAGTGTGTTGGTTCAAAGTTATGGGTAACAGTTAGGCCATAATTATTAAAAATTGGTATACTCGTAAGATAGGTCTGATCAATATTTAATAAATTTGTGTTAAAATCGCCCATTAGAATAATTTTTTCATATTGGGGAGAAAGATCAGCAAGAATATCTTCTAATTTGTTGATGCCTCCTGAAGGCAGATACACAACACCAATTAGAGTTTTTATATTATTAAGATGGAACTCACAAAAAATGCATTCCAAACCCATATGACCATCAGAAACACTACATACTACTTTGCATTTCATTTTGTTTGACACAAAAAGCGCAACCCCTCCACCCCTACCAATATTTCTATCATTCCTCACTACATAGTATCCGGAAACTTCAATCGATTTATCAGAAACATAATCTTTTAACCAAGTTTCAGAAACTCCTACCACATTCAGATAGCAACCCACAAGAATTGATCTTACTTCTTCGAGCTTAGAAGATTTCAAAGATGGTTTAAGACTTTGGCTATTAAAGTGACCGATATTCAAATTGTTACCTGCCCCTTCTAGTCTTTGTCTAAGAATCAAATTGTTGTTTGCTGATTTTCCCAAATGGATATTATCAAATAGAGCCATGATATATGTAACTATATTTAACAGCGATAGATAAGAGAAAGCAAGCCAAACGATAAAAAAAAAAAAACCAAAAAGAAATTTAGGAAAATTATATAAACTAAATTTAAAATATTTTTTTTTTTGTATCAGATCAAACCTTGTTCATAAAAACTTCATGAGAATCGAAATTGCAATTGTTTATAATTAAATATTTTAAGAGTAAATTTAAATGAAAATATAACAAAACTAAAAGAGAAAAAAAAATAGTACATAATTAAAGAAGAAAAAAAAAGCCTTAAAAATGAAAGTAATAATTTTCAACAATAAGGAAATTCAATAATGCCTTTAATATTACTTTTATCAACAAAATACAGAAAGATTGTGAAATTTATAAGCAGTAACTTAAATAAAGAATGTAAAAAATAATTTATATACATACAAATATAATTAATAACTTAATCAATTGCTGCTGCTGCCACAACGTCGTTTCTGCCATCGGCAGACAATCCTTTGTGTTTCTTTGCATTGCCTGATAGTGGAGCACCCCGCCGACCACGGCTATTTTTTCTCGGTGCAGCTTTACTTTTAGCAGAGTTTAATTTCAAGGTAATGAAATCATTAAGTTCAGGTAGAGAATAAAATTCCTCCGTTTTATTATTAGGCAAAAATATAATGATTTTACCATTTTTTATTTTATATTTCTCAATTACTTCGAGTTTTTGAGCACTATGGGCAGCTTTTTTCATTGCTGCTAACATCGGAGATAAGTTGTCGTTTAAGTAAATGAGGGAACTGACTGGAAATGATGAATCGATGTCATTGATGTGTAAATTTTTTTCAGTGAGGTACTCTTTCATAACTCGATCTCTCTTCCAAACACAAACAAATTTTATGAGCACAACAGAAACTCCCATGCGAACAGACTGTGAGATGTCCGAGTCCATTATTGGAACATTTTAAAACTGCGCAATCTTCATAAAAAAGCAGTTAGGTCAGCGACTGACTCAGGTATTCCATAAATTACAATATCATTACGACGCAGGAACATGGAAATTCCTTCGTTGTCATTTCGTAGCTTAGAATTCTCCTCTTTAAGTTGTTTTATATCTTGGGTGAAGGGAGCGACAATTCCAGAGACGTGCGCCTTAAAGTCTGTCAACTCCTTCTTGAGATCAACACATAGATTAACTAGCTCAGTTAATCTTTCAGACAGAGATTCCAATGTAACCACTTCTTTCACTTGTTTGGTTTCACCCATGGTTGATTATTTAAGGGCAAATAATTAAAAAAAAATTTTTAGCAATAAAATAGAAGCCGTGTTGAGGTTAAGTGAACACAATCAGCGTGGATTATTTTTGTTTTCATTTATTATGTAATTAATAGAAATTGTTGATTTAATTTTTATTTATAACTATTTTATTTGTTTCAATCAGTCATTAATTCTTAGAAAACTTTATTAAAATATAAGTTAAGATGCAAAACAACTACAAAATCTATCCCACGAAAAAAATGTGATGTTATTCGATCCACATGACACATGACATACCTTTCTTTTCAAAAATAATATATTTCTCAAAGCTATTGGAAATATAAATTTTTGAAATCTCAAAATCTTAGTGGTCAACATAACAAGTGGTTTCTTTCAGCAAATTCCAGTTTGCACTTCGAATTTGGATTAAAAAAAGCATATATATATCGGAAAAAATAATTTCATGGAAAATTAGTTTTTGAGACTTTCACTTACTGCATTTCACTTCTTGCTTAAAGTGAAATTAGGTGTTCTGCATTTTTCATCCATTTAGATTTTCTGATCGAATTCAATTAACTTTGTTTCTGTTCGTGAATTTGGGGGTTTTTCAATGAATCTGTAATCTTTGGACAAAATATTATCAAAACATATATTTTTATTGTCTTATAACGTTAATTTGTTGTTAATTTAATACAAAATACATAAAACTGCTGTGTTTGAAGTTCTCCAGGAACACTGGGGAATGCATACTGCCTCTTTGTTTCCAACCTCATTCGCTTTACACTATACCTTATATATTTATCTTTTAAAATTTGAAATAATACATATTTGATTTGTCTCGCAAAATGTGTCTTCTTATTTTTTCTTTCAAATTCTGCTTTTTTCCATTACACTTGCCGATAAAATATCATCCATTTTCAAGGCAGCAATAATTTAACTTCAGAAATAAAATAAAAATGGATGATCGTTTTGACAGTTTGAAGCAATTTCCAATTTTTCGAAATCGATAAGTGTTTTTTTAAGGATGACTCAACTTCTTGCTGTTTTTTGTAAAATGTTTAGAACACAAGAACTTTGAAAAACATGAGACAGTAGTACGAAGCTGTCGACGTCGAGAGCAGTTATATGCTACTATACCACTTTCAGTACCGCAGCACAGCGCTTCACTCTCGATCAAAGATGAATAAATTAGAGAGAAAAAATTTTCGTACATTTAGCCTCTAAAAAAAATTTTGAAAAATTTTTCAGACCCCTCCAAAATTTTTTCTGAATACGCTACTGGACGGATGTATATTACCGCGTAAATTTGTTAATACTGATTGTTAGTAACTAAAAGACTATTATTTTTTTCTCTCATCGCTGAGAGTCACTTGTTGAACAAAACCTAAAAAAAAGAAAATAAAAGTTTCCCACTGACGGAAACCAAAAAACACACTTCACAACATCAAGGGATAAATGAAAATCTCAATAAAAGTGTGTTATTTTAAAGACCAGCGAAAAGGTTGACTTTTACTTTCGATCTCTGGTTTAAAACGAAAGAAACAACTCATTGGTGTGCATACCAAGCAAAGAAATGTATATGCATGTGAAGTATACACCTAATGGCAAAAGCTTTCTCATTGAAAGCTCTCAAGAACTGCTTGCCAGGGCTGTCAACTTACTCCTTTAGCAGTAGATCTACTGCGTTTTGGTCCAAATAATAATAATAATAATAATGTAAACAGAAATGTAATTAAGAAAAATGTATTGAGTCTATTGTAACAGTTATTTTTTTTTATTATTTAAATATTGAAGATGTATGTATATATTATATTGTTATTAATGTAGTCTATAAAAAGTTTGTAACTTGATTGACGAAATAAATAAATAAATAAATAAATAAACTAAAATCAACTGCGCAGGAAAAAACGAATTTACAATACTCAACCACCTTCACTCACTCTGAATACATTTACTGAAAAATAAAAATTACCTACTTTTCGTTGCGGCTACCGGAACCAAAGTTTGCTGTAGATGCTAACAGACCCGAAAGAGGATAGTTGGTCTCCCTCAGAGGATGTGAAAAAATCCACATCCGCAACATCTCTAGTTCGCATTATCATTTTGTTCAAAAAATTTATTTTTGTTTCAACAAAATTATAAATATTGAACAAAAAATTAACAGCTTTTGAAATAATGAACATTTTTATGTTTTTTAGCACAAAATAATTCATAATGAACAGATCCTCCAAATAATGAACAGTTCATTATTATAGTGAATGGATGGTCATCGTACTTATATACGAACCTTTTATTTCTTTTTTTTTTCTTGTTTTCCCTTGTTCTTGTCTTGTTCGTGTTCAGTCTACGTATCTGATGGTTAATAACCAGAACAGTACATATGTATGAAAAATCAACGGCTACTCTTGTTAATATTATTTCCAAGCGTTGCGATGGTTTGAGGGTTTGTTTTATGAATGCACGGAGTCTTAATGTTTGTAAAGTTGATTATTTGAAGTTTTTATTTTCCAATTCTTGTATTGATGTTATCTGTGTAAGTGAAACTTGGTTCAAACCTGATATTTGAGACCAGGTTTATGATATCCCTAATTTTAAACTACATACTCCGTAACGATAGAATAACCGACACGTTTGAGAGAAGTATAGCCATTTATTGTAGATTATCTATTAAAGCAAAAGTCATTGCCAAATCTAATCGATCAGGCACTGAATTCATCATTATCGAAGCTGGGGATCACCATACAAAATGTTTAATTTCATGTGTTTATAAAAATAATCGAAACTGCTCTTCTCTTGCAATTTGTTCTGCTCTAAGTGATTTCTGTGCTAGTTTTGAGCACATGTCGTGATTTTAACATCGACATGCCCAAGCAAGATATATTGGCCCATCAGATGAACGGTTTAGTTTCGTCTGTCGAATGAACATTGAAAATACCACCTATCCAACTCGTTTCACTCCTAACCGCTCTTCCAGTCTTCTTGATCTTATTTATATTAGACATATCTTTTGATATGTCTGATCATGATCTTCTTTTCTGTACATACATATAAATCCAGATATCACAACCTGCCAGAAATGAAAAGTTTTCTTATAAAGATTTTATACCGATTGATTTAAATAATCTCCATCAAGCCACTGTCCCAGCTCCCAGGCTCAATTTCCGTCTACATGCAAACGCCAATGACAAGGTCAACTCCTTCCAAAATGTGTTGCTTGAACTTTATGATGAATGCGTCTTTACTAAGACGGTAAGAGTACTCAATAATTGTTGTCCTTGGTTCAGCTCGTCAGTACTTTTGGCCATCAAGCATAGAAATTTACTGCAAATTAACTGAGAACTGGAAAGCTTTTAAGTTTGCTCGCAATCAAGCAACCCAAAAAATTCGGGTATCTACATGCAAAATGCAATTATTCATCCAAACCCAACACCTCTTTACCATAAAAAAAGTAATGGAGCAACTTAAGAAAAATTGGCATTTGTAAGAACAAAGGTTCTCAATGCTCGCTCGACCCCGTTGAACTAAATGACTTTTCCTTAGTGGCTCAACTCCTGTTTATGATTTTGAGCTAAACACTCAACTCTTTAGATTCCATTGCTAGCCTGGAAGATTTTCAAGTGATTCTATATGTGAAGATGGAGTCATGGAATACCCATTCTCTTCGTTAAATTATTACACTGTGTTACAAAATAAAAATTATGTCAATTACTTTGGAAATGACCCAGCTGAGGTTGTAGGTATTGCTGAGTAAATCATATTTCCGCTCTTGAAATTTTTCGTCGACCCTCAAAATTTCAAGTTATCGTCAAAAAACCGTTTTTCAATGTTTTCAAAATTTAACGATTTTTTACTCAGCCATTTTTCGGTCAATTTCAGTTTTTTACAGTTCTAAACAGAGGAGTACTTGTTATTTTTCAAAATAATTTTTTTATTATGCTCAAGCACCAAATTGGGTGTAGATTGTATGGGCTGAATCTCAAAGTAAAACATTTTTTCACCGTTTTTTTTTAGTTCGGAGACCATTTCAAACTAAATTTTGAGTTTTTTTTTAACAGTTTTATTGTTTATACTGAATAAAAAGTTTTGATTCATCAAAATAAGTTAGACATTGTGGAAGTTGTGATATTTTTACTCGAGAAAGAAATTTGATTTTTTTGGGAGAGTAAAAGAAATGAAAAATTAATTTTGTATGGTCTTAATTTTTAGAAAAAAATGTTGTTCTTTGTAACTACGTTTAAAAAATTTTGGTACCGATTCTGGTTGCTCAGATATATATTTTAAATCCTAACTTACAGAACTTCAACGAACTGAACGATACTTACGAAACATGACATGTAAATCTACTTTTGGTATATAACGAATCTACAAGTGAATACGACTATAGGACTTGATATGACCCTTCTATTACTCCAGGCCAAAGAGATGGCGTAGGATGTATCTTTTAGATATAAGGGTGGGCAGGTCAAAGGTAACCATTAACATCAGGTAAGGCCTTTGATGACTTAGCAAACCATTGTGTTGGTGAGACAATGAGATTGATTTTGATGAAGGAGAAAACAAGAATTCAAAAAAAAAAAAAAAATAAAAATATTATTTTTTTAGGTTAGCTTAATTACTTTATATCAACAATCTTGCTATAAATTATTATTTATGTTAGCATAGTCTTTTAAATCAACTATTTTGATATAAATCGTTAAAGTTTAAGAGCTAGCTTATAAGGTGGTGATGACCTTTTAGTTTCATAACATAATAGCTAGCTTATAAGTTTAGTTAAGTTAAATATTTTTGGTTTTCAATTTTCTCTTACACCCAACAAATAACCTCATTCTTTAACCAATGCAGTGGCATAGGGATCTTATTTTGTGCAAATCCTTACTTTTTATTACTCCCAATTCACATCCTATTTACTCCATCTATTTTCCTATCCCTATCCTTAACAAAAGGCATGGTTTTTTTTATTGCTGAGTGGGAGGTGTTGTAAAAAGTGCAAGAATCACCCCAATCCATAGAGCTAGATCGAGTGAAAGACAAGCATGCCGAAGCCTTTTTATGACACCTTAAGAAATACCCCCGTGATACCCTCAACTCGCAACAATCACTATTAAATAGTATCCTTATAAAAGTAGGTATTACATACACTCAGTCACAAAAGTAAGTATACACCCCTAACTTTGTTTAACCAAGACCTCAAAAAAAAGAATCTAACACATTTTCGAAAAAAATGTAAATGTGGTTTTATTTCATTAATCATTGCCTACATATTTAAAAAAAAAATTTGTCAAATAATCAATACTAAATGAAAAAGTGACAAAAAATTAAACACAGTACAAAATTTCGCATTACAAAAGTAAGTATACAGAGAAGAAAAAACTATGAAAATCGATGTTAAAAGTATAAATATCTAAATTTTTTTGGGAATTAATATATTTTAGGCTACCCCCTAGACTTGACGAGGTCAAACTCACTTGAAGGCATTGATTTTACTAGATTTTTTGCAACTTTTGGGCCGAATCTTTTCCACTCTTCCTAAAAGACTCGTTTCAGCTAATCCTTTGAATGCTTCCTTACTTTTCTCACCAAATGGTCTAACAGATGCTAAATAGTATCCAAATCGAGTGACTGGGGGACGTTTGGATCTGGTTTTGAAAGTTTTTGATCAAAAATTCACTCAAAAATACCGAGTTTTGCTTAGGGCCGTTACCTACCTAATCAATCCATCTTAGCCTAATTATTCGACACTCTGGTGCAGGTTTGTCTGTAAAATATTTAAAAAACAATACCCATCCATTGTTTCCTCAAGGAGACCAAATAACCCACACCAAAAGCTATAAGCAAAAACCCCCATACCATAAACGAATCACTGCCGTTTTTACCAGTACCTTCCTTCCTTTTCGGATCTACTTATTTTATCGGTTTTATAGAAATATTGCCACATCCATAACTCATATACACGTAAGACGAAGTGTACTGCTCAGATGGACCTGGTAAAATTTGGAGAAAGATACAAAAGTAACAAAATCCCATCAAAAAGCGGGTACTGGTAAAAACGGCAGTGATTCGTTTATGGTATGGGGGTTTTTGCTTATAGCTTTTGGTGTGGGTTATTTGGTCTCCTTGAGGAAACAATGGATGGGTATTGTTTTTTAGATATTTTATAGACAAACCTGCACCAGAGTGTCGAATAATTAGGCTAAGATGGATTGATTTTCTTCAATAAGGGTAACGGCCCTAAGCAAAACTCGGTATTTTTGAGTGAATTTTTGATCAAAAACGTCCCCCAGTCACTCGATTTGGATACTATTTAGCATCTGTTAGACCATTTGGTGAGAAAAGTATGGAAGCATTCAAAGGATTAGCTGAAACGAGTCTTTTAGGAAGAGTGGAAAAGATTCGGCCCAAAAGTTGCAAAAAATCTAGTAAAATCAACGCCTTCAAGTAAGTTTGACCTCGTCAAGTCTAGGGGATAGCCTAAAATATATTAATTCCCAAAAAAATTTAGATATTTATACTTTTAACATCGATTTTCATAGTTTTTTCTTCTCTGTATACTTACTTTTGTAATGCGAAATTTTGTACTGTGTTTAATTTTTTGTCACTTTTTCATTTAGTATTGATTATTTGACAAATTTTTTTTTTTTAAATATGTAGGCAATGATTAATGAAATAAAACCATATTTAAATTTTTTTCGAAAATGTGTTAGATTCTTTTTTTTGAGGTCTTGGTTAAACAAAGTTAGGGGTGTATACTTACTTTTGTGACTGAGTGTATTTTTACACAACTATATTCGGTCTTCTGGCCTTCTTAGCAGAAAATACATCGATAACTTCCTCAGTGTCAATCTCAATTTCTCGATGAATTGACATTAATGCCAATCCGGTTAGTCTTTCTCCACCGGTAGAATTTGTAAAAATAAGTTTTCGGTCGTTTCATTGTCAAAAATGTTCTTTCCGGTGTGCATGTAGAAACCGGAAGTGTCGCCAGAATTTTTAGGAGCTTGTGGATATATTAGGAAACATATCCTTGTTGCATTTTCCAAGAGATGTAATTGCACTTCTTGACCGCTGTGTGTCTAGTTGTTTATGAAATTTGGTTTTCCAAAGCATGTATTCAGCATTTAAGGTTTCCAAATCCAAAAATCCTCTTGTAGGTATCTGTCAAGTATACACGATTTTCTTAAGTTATGTAAGAGGCCCATACACAATACATATGACATTTCGCTGCCTCAAAACTATAATGTTCTATGTTTCAAAAAAATGTTTCGAGAAAATCGACTACAAAGTTTGGAGTATCAGAATTTCACCCTTTATTTATGTATTTTTGGATGAAAATAGAAAATTAACTACCGTAGCAGGATAATCTATCAATTCAAATGCTAAAATTTCTTTTTTGATGCTGGAAATCTGTTTAATTAACGTTTTTCTGTTTTGACATAGAACATTTATTTGATTTCCTTGCATTTCGAGTTGATTTTTTTGTTCTTTGTTCGACATACAACATTATACACCCACCGAAATAATTATAAAGGCAGTCGATTTTTTTCGTTTTTAAACCATATAAAGGATATTTAATTTTTACTCCTTGCACGAATAAGATGACAAGTATACAGGGTGTCCCACAGTCACCGCCCCAAATGAAAACCATAGATTCTTGAGCTCATTTTAAGTCGAAAAACTTAAGAGGTAATTTTCTCGTTTTCGTCCCGTTTTCGAGTTACCACGGTTTTTATGATTTTTGCTCTCTTGTCCTTTAACTGGCCTTTTCTTTGCCAAACTAAGTTTGATTTGAAAGATTTTTTTACAACCAATCAAGATTTGAAAACTTTTTCTGAGCTTTTGTGGTTAAGAAAAGGAGAAATAGATAAAGCTCAGAAAAAGTTTTAATTCATTTAAATTAATTTTGTATTTAAAAATAATTTTTTTTTTAATGCACTCAATTTGTTTATTTTTTACTTGCGATATAGGTACTATATATCAAGTTATGCATTCGTACAAAAAAAAAAGTTGAGATAACATTTTTCCATGACATTACGATGGTAGACAATGCCAAAAAAGTGGGTCCCGGAAGTCCGTCTGTCTGTCTGTCTGTCTGTCTGTCTGTCTGTCTGTCTGTCAGTCTGTCTGTCTGTCTGTCTGTCTGTCTGTCTGTATAAGGAGCTACAGCCTAAACGGATGAACCGATTAATGTCAAACTTGGTATGTAGCGTTATTTGGCGACTCTCCAGAGGGGTTTTTGGAATTAATTTTTTTGGACCAAAAATAACGGTACTTGTCATATACCGATTTTAGTAAAACTAAAATATCTCAAAAACGGCTCTAACGATTTTGTTTAAAAAATTCAAGTGTTAGTTTTAAGCTAAGGTCTATCTTTCAATGAAAAAAATTTTTTTTGAGAATCATTATTAACGGTACCTGCCATAGAACCGTTTTTTTCAAATCCGATTATCTCCGAAACTGCTTATTCGATTTCAACGAAACTTTTTGTGAAGAAGCATTTATATAATTTAAATATAAGCCAAAAATAAGATTTTGAAAAAAATAATTTTTGGATTTTTAAAAAAATTTTGAAAATTTTTTTTTGAAAAATCAAATTTTCGAAAACGGGACATTGAATTTTTTTGAAATTTTGTTTTTAGATGTTGATTAGTGATTTCTAAAAAATGGCATACCAATTTTATTTTAAAACTTTTTTTCCAAAAAATTATTTATAAAAAATTAGTTTTTTAAAAAACGGCTCTAACGATTTTGAAATTTTTTTTTCTAAAAATGCATGTTAATATATCAATCAAAACTGCATACTTGTTTTGGAGGGCAATTTAATTTCAGATTTTATTTTATTTTTTTTTTTAAACGAATTTTATTTTTTTTTCCAGATTTCTATATAAAAAGTCTTAAAAATTTAAGCAACTTTAACTCTAAGAGCAAGTTCGTGCGACCCAGTCGTGCATTTTATTTTAATTACTTACAGTAGCCTTTTTTATGAAATAAAACTTATTTTTTTTATGAAAATAAACTGGGCTTTAACAAAAAGCACACAAAATTAATACTCATTAACGTGTTTTTTTGACTCAAATGATATGAAAGTGTAAAAAACAATTTAAAAAACGAAGAAAATTGTGTTTGATGCAAAATTGTGGAGAAACGGTTGTCCGCAGAAAAAAAAGTTTTAAGACAAACTAAAACTGTAATAAATTCTTGATTTGTTGTTATAAAAATCTTTCGAATAAAACGTGGTTTGGCAAAGATAAGGCCAGTTAAAGGACAAGAGAGCAAAAATCATAAAAACCGTGGTAACTCGAAAACGGGACGAAAACCAGAAAATTACCTCTCAAGTTTTTCGACTTGAAATGACCTCAGGAATCCATGGTTTTCATTTGGGGCGGTGACTGTGGGACACCCTGTATACTGGATTGTTTGCCACCCTTTATTTTAAATTAATTCGTTAAACTTAATTTTAAAAATTATTTTTTGAATTTCTGGTGCGAAATAATTATAAAGGCACAGCTGATTTTCACATTAAAAGTGTGGTTTAGCGAGATCAAATGTAACCAAAAGTAAGCAAAACAGTTGAAAAATGAATTTAGCCCATTATGAACATTTTATAAGTAAAATTGTTCGGTTATTTTTAAATAAGGCGTGAAATATCCTTGACGCAGGCAGAAATGGGCAAAATCAAGGCTTACCATGAAAATTGATTGTCCAACCGCGAAAAATCTGGAGGAGAAAAAAGGTCCAATTGTGTAATTGATAATTTAATTTACAAAGATGACGAGTATGGTTACCTAAAACGATCAGGAAGGAAGCCTTTGGTCGAAGAGAGAGCCAAATGTGACAAAAAATGAAGTAATTTTCGTGAGAATTTGACAGTAAGAGAAGTTTTCAAGAAAATAAACTTGGTAGTGGAAGTACGACAAGTGCAGCAAATAATTATTCAGTGCGACTAGCTCTACAAAACCTGATAGGTCTCCGCCCGCGTATATTTTAAAGCCTCATTTTTGTAACACCGTGTAATTAAGGTGTAATTAAGTCATTCCTACAAAAGAATATATGGAAAACCGGCGCTCTTGTCAAGGCATAAACTTTCCCGCCTTCGCTTCGGTGAAAAGTATAGATTCTGGGATGAAAAATGGAAAAATCGATGTGTACACCATCTAGGCTATCCAAATTAAACTTTCTCTCATTGGTGAACTATAAAGTTTTTCCATTTTTCATCCCAAAATCTATACTTTTCACCGAAGCGAAGGCGCGAAAGTTTATGCCTTGACAAGAGCGCCGGTTTTCCACATTTTCTTTTGTAGGAAAAGCTGTGCCTTTATAATTATTTCGCACCAGAAATTCAAAAAACAATTTTTAAAATTAAGTTTAACGAATTAAATAAAAATAAAGGGTGGCAAAAATCCAGTATATACTTGTCATCTTATCCGTGCAAGGAGTAAAAATTAAATATCCTTTATGTGGTTTAAAAACGAAAAAAATCGACTGCCTTTATAATTATTTCGGTGGGTGTAGTAATGAGTATGGTATATGAAAATAACCAACTTACAGTCAAGACAAACAATATTTTTGGAGTAAATATATTGCTTTTTAAGCTTTTTGTTGTTTTTTTCAATATTGCTTTAAAGGATTTTATTTTGGAGTCCGGCAGCTAATTTTTAAATGTAAAATGTTCTTTGTAACTTAAAAGTAGTCATTTTTGAATGGGGTTCAAATGAGGCAAATTGTTATATGTCAACTAAGAACTTTATAGTACTGAGTATAAGCCATTATATCCGAAAATTGAACATTTGTTTTGGCCATAAATATTGTATTAAGCCAAAAATAAAATTTTTGTGGACACAGTCTTGTAGCCATTGAAAAGACGAAAATTTTGATATGAAAAAGTCATTTTTTTCCATTTCTTCGACATAGAACATTATAGTTTTGAGGCAGCGATTTGTGTGCACACTTTTGGCGGTGCATCTAAAGCGTGTGGTCTGTAGGTTTGAGTGTGTAGTCACGACACCGTTGTGCACCCTTGTATTATGTTGTTTGTGGTTGTATTTAAAAATTGTCGAGGTAGGAACCAGAGAACCAAACGAGTCGAGTATTGTTTACGAACATCGAGTACTTACTCGAAAAAAACGATCTCAAACAAACAGAACCAACACAATTCAAATATGTTCGAGCTTTCCTGTTTACGAGTATGATGACTCGTAAGTAACCCTACATTTCAAACGAGTTCAAACGATCATTTTTCTGTTCGAGTAAAATCGAGTAAAATGATGGTGAACAAAATGTTTATGATCAATGTGATCGAAATTACTCGAACTGGAAAGGAAATGTTCATAGTGTTCGAGGGTGGTTTTTCTTGAAAGAGAATCAGTTTGGTACACAAAAGCAAGTTACATTTGTTTTATTTAAATTAATTAATTTGACAAGATAATGAAATGAAGAAAAACATATTAGAATAAAATTAAATTAAATACAGAAAAAAAAAAGAAAAGTTAAATAAAACTTAATGCTAGATACAAAAAATTGAATAAATTAAATTAAGTTAAAAATTATGACACTTGTATTTATGAAAAAAAAAAAAAAAATATTTAAATTTTTAAGTTTGAATTCGCAATCATCAAATTATTTACAGTTTCTGGGTTCAACCTCGATCGTTTTTCTGAAATTATATTTCCAGCCTGTGAAAATGCTCGTTCTGATGCTGCTGATGTTGCGGGAATACAATTCAAGATTGTAAAGTTTTTAATAAAACCGAGTTCTGTTTTGACTATTTCCACTAATTTGTCTTTAATATTTTTTACATCGTTGCTTATGGTTGTTCCAGTGGGAAGCATGTCTTTCACGTTAACATGTTTTCCGTATTTAGCACCGATTTTTATACACTCTTTAACAAATGCCTGCATTCCAGAGCCTTCTACAGTAGAAAACGGTCTAATATCTTCAATACACATAACTTTCCCTTTAACCCTTTCATGCTGATTTGTAATTTCCCCAATATACCTGCCCGAAAAAATAGTAATTTGTTTTAAAAACAATCATCCCAAATCGCATTATTGCATATTTTTTAGGGATATGTTTCTACTACGCACCTACCTGCATAAATTAACTGGGCATTCCCCACTACCCCATTTGTATCGTTACCTAACGACTAATTACTTTTTTATTTACTCAGTCATTGAAAATCCTTTTCTAAAACCACAATTGTAAAATTAAAATAACCTGCTTTAATTGCAGTTGTACGGCAAACAACCAACCCTCAAAACCTAAATAAAAAAAAATATGCAACAGGTACCTATAGGACGTAGAAATTGGAAGTGGTTGTTTTCATTGTTCAAATTGTTCATGATTTTTCGATCACGTTCGAACGTTCGAATCACTTTCGATCATTTCGAGTAAAGCCTAGTGTTTATGAACAGTCAATCTGTTTACGAGTAATTTTGTTCGTGGGTATTGAGGATCGAGTATACTCATGAGTTCAAACAATTTGGGTGGTTTTGTTTCTGAGTATTTTTGTTTATGAGTAAGATGATTTACGAGTATAGAGAGAAAACGATCGAGCACGAACGATCATTTTAAAAAATTTAAATTGTTCGAACAGGTTCGAACATACTCATTTGGATCTCTGGTAGGAACCAGAGATCCAAATGAGTATGTTCAAACCTGCTCGAACAATTTCAATTTTTTAAAATGATCGTTCGTGCTCGATCGTTTTCTCTCTATACTCGTAAATCATCTTACTCATAAACAAAAATTCTCACAAACAAAACCATACAAATTGTTTGAACTCATGACTGTACTCGATCCTCAATACCTACGAACAAAATTACTCGTAAACAGACTGTTCATAAACACTAGGCTTTACTCGAAATGATCGAAAGTGATCGCAGTGTTCGAACGTGATCGAAAAATCATGAACAGTTTGAACAATGAATATTTTTTTTTATTTAGGTTTTGAGGGTTGGTTGTTTGCCGTACAACTGCAATTAAAGCAGGTTATTAATTTTACAATTGTGGTTTTAGAAAGGGATTTTCAATGACTGAGTAAATAAAAAAGTAATTAGTCGTTAGGTAACAATACAAATGGGGTAGTGGGGAATGCCCACTTAATTTGCGCAGGTAGGTGCGTAGTAGAAACATATCCCTAAAAAATATGCAATACCTATTGCGATTTGGGATGATTGTTTTTAAAACAAATTACTATTTTTTCGGGTAGGTATATTGGGGAAATTACAAATCAGCATGAAAGGGTGGATGGAGAACAGCATTTGTCCAGCCTGTCCCTAAAAAAGGCGAATCTTCTTCACCCTTTAACTATCGTCCGATTGCACTTACGTCCCTTCTTTCCAAGGTCATGGAAACGCTGATTAATTTCCAGCTTAAGAAATATCTTGAAGAACGGAAGCTTCTTAATGACCACCAGTATGGCTTTCGTAGCAATAGATCCACTGGTGATTTGATGGTTTATCTCACCGATCAGTGGAACAAATCTTTACATCGTTTTAGAGAAAGTAAGATTGTTGTGCTTGATATTTCAAAAGCATTTGATAGAGTTTGGCATCAAGCTCTCTTATCGAAAATGCTTGCATTCGGTATTGATGAATCTCTTCTTCGTTGGATTAGAAATTACCTTTCGAACCGCTCAATTCAAGTCGTTTTGGACGGATTCCAGTCTGAAACCCATAATATAAACGCTGGTGTGCCCCAGGGCTCCGTTTTGTCTCCGACTCTCTTTCTCATTTTCATTAATGATTTGCTCTCTGAAACTTCTAATCCATTAAATTGTTTCGCAGATGATAGTACCCTCAGCTTTTCATATTCGTTTGAAGATTCACACCCATGTCCTTCGGATGTGGAACTCCAACGACAAAATATGATAAGCTCATTAAATTCTGATCTTGAATGCATTGTCCAATGGGGAATAAGAAACCGCGTAGAATTTAATGCTTCTAAAACACAATGCTGCTTACTATCATTAAAACGAAACCTTCCCCCTTTGCCACTATCCATGAGTGGTACTTGGATCGAGGATACTGATCAGCTTTCGATTCTAGGTATGTCCATTACAAACCACCTTTTGTGGAATGAGCACATATTCCATGTAGCCAAAACCCCTTTAGTGCGCGCTCATTATAAAAAAAAAAAAGGGAAAGTTATGAATGAAATATTTTAGTTCAAAAGCTGATTTCTTGCGAGAACAATATTTAAATATTAATCTTCTGATTTCATTTAAAAAAGTAATAGTTTTATAAAAAACAATGGAAGAACAAAGTATTAGCTTAAATATTAATAATAATATATTTTCTATTTGCGACAAAAGAAACTGCCGAAGTAAGGTATGGGGGACTTTTGGCGAAATAAAAAATCAAAATGGTGATACTATACCAAACTTTGTGGCATGCAGATCGTGCAAAGTGATGAAAAATTTTAAAACAACGACGAACCTTTTGCGGCACAGATGTTTTAAAGAAACCTTGCCAAATATAAACAAAGAAGTGATTGTGTCGATGGCCGATAAGAAAGCAGTTTTTGATGTGTCCGTAATGCGGGGTATTGAAGATATTAGACCGTTTTCCACTGTAGAAAGCTCTGGAATGCAGGCCTTTGTTAAAGAGTGTATAAAAATCGGTGCTAAATACGGAGAACATGTTAACGTGAAAGACATGCTTCCCACTGGAAGAACAATAAGCAACAATGTAAAAAATATTAAAGACAAATTAGTGGAAATAGTCAAACAGAACTCGGTTTTATTAAAACTTTTCGGCAACAACAGATTTGTGGACTGACATTTTGGAAAATTCAGAAAATTTAAGTCATTTAAAATACAAAGTAAAACATTATTTAGTGAATTTGTTTCATCCCGAAATTAAAATGTCATTCGAAAGTGCGACATTTTTATATCCCCCGTGCAATAAAATGCAATTATTGTTCCCAACTGAAAAGACTGAAATATATGAGTACATAAAGTCAATAGTTCCTGCTACTGCTGCGGCATCTGAAGATATTTTGGACGAACAACCAACAACTAGTTCCAGGGCCAGTTATATTTTCTCGGATTTTATGAATGAAAATACAACAACGAGTGTTAACTCTATTGACATTGAAATAGAAAGATACATTCAGTTTAATTCGAAACGCCCTGTGGATATTCTTCAATGGTCGTGTGAAAATGCATTTTCACAGGCTGGAAATATAATTACAGAAAAACGATCGAGATTGAACACAGAAACTGTAAATAATTTGATGATTGCGAATTCAAACTTAAAGATAAATCCAATTTAAATATTTTTTTTCGTATAATAAATAAATATAAATTTTTGTATCTAGCATTAAGTTTTATTTAATTTTTTTTTTTTTCTGTATTTAATTTAATTTTATTCTAATATGTTTTTCTTCATTTCATTATCTTGTCAAACTAATTAATCATATAATTAAACGGCGAGCATGGTTTTTGTGGTACAAATTACCGGGCCCCCAAAAACCGAAGGGGCATAAATTATACACGGAACGAAAGAGAATGACGCGTAAATGTGCAGAATCACATTTTTTTTTACTTTTTATTAACCGAAATAACGAAATTAAACAAATTAAAATTCGATACAAAATAAAAAAAAAAAAACAAAAACAAAACAAAACAAAAACAACTGGAATTCTATTGGAAAATTTCCAATCGACTGGAATGAAATGTCATTCATGACTGAATGAATGAATGAAAGCATTCAGCGAAAATCAAAAAACATTAAGGTGGGTTCACATTGGTGCGTTGTTTTAAGATCGCACGTAAACTATGGTTAACTTTCATTGTTTTAGTTATCTAAGTTTAGAAAGTAAGATGTTTGTTTTATTACCATGAATTTTTTTGTTAAAATCGAATTCTATTAAAATCAAGTCTATTACTAAGGTCCAATCTTTTGTAAACACTTTTGATACCTTTTCTCCTTTTCTCTCTTGAAAGAACATAAGAATTTGTCAGCAATTACATGAAGCCTCAAGAGGCGCGACTCTTTTTAAACATAATGAGTGCAAAAGAGAAAAAAGATGAATGAAAAAATTATCCGACCGGAGAGTCGTGGGTCGTGAGTACGAGACTCTTTTTTGACGTTTCTTTTTCCACTTTTTCTTTTTCAACATTCCCTCACATTTCTTTTTGCTTCTTGGTGCGATACAACAACAACAAATTTTAATTCAAAAGATAAATGTCAAATTTGAGTCCTTGACTAGAGGCATCGTGTAATAGTACGCGCCTCACAGAATGATTACACACCCGACAAACAATTTTGGTTCTATAAAGCTTTACAGATGCAATTGTTGCTTCTTTAAAGCATTATAGAAGCAAAATTGTTAGTAGGGCAGCCACACAAAAAAATATAAAAGTTCTGACCTGGGATTGCGACTAAATTTTTCATATAGTTTTTGGGTCGCTGAAACCGAATCCGAATTCCGTTTTGCTCCATCACATCAGGTTTTCGAGATAACCTCATAAAATGTCACGAAAACAAAAAATTTGTTTCTCTGATCTGGATGTGCGAATATGTTAATCATATAGTTTTTGGATCACTGAATCCAGATTCGAAGTCAATTTCGCCCTATCACGTCAGATTTCTGGGATATCCTCAAAAAAATGTCAAAACCAAAAAAACAAAATTTTTACCTGGGGTTGCGACTAAATTTTTCATATAGTTTTTGGGTCGCTGAAACCGAATCCGAAGTCTATTTTGGCGTATCACGTCAGGTTTTTGAAGTTCTTATCTAACATTTTTGGAGGATATCTCAAAAACCTGACGTGATACGGAAAAATAGAGTTCGAATTCGGTTTTAGCAACCCAAAAACTATATGAAAAACCTAAACGCAACCCCAGATAAGAAATTTAGTTTTTTTGTTTTTGACATTTTTTTGAGGATATCTCAGAAACCTGACGTGATAGGGCAAAATTGACTTTGAATCTGGATTCAGCGATCCAAAAACTATATGATTAACATATTCGCACATCCAGATCAGAGAAAATTTTTTTTGTTTTCGTGACATTTTTTGAGGTTATCTCGAAAACCTGACCTGACCTGATTCGGTTTCAGCGACCCAAAAACTGAAAAAGTATATGAAAAACTTAATCGCAACCCCAGGCCAGAACTTTTATTTTTTTTGTGTGGCTGTGTATCAAAAGAAGAAAATTCGAAAAAAGAATCAAGCCTCTTGAGGCTTCATGTAATAGCTGACTTTGACAGTTCCTTTACCATTTTACCAAGTTTTCACTTTTAGACGTTTACATTTTTGAATAAAAATCACTAATATTTTATCGCCGCATGGCAAAGCGTTTTTCTTATGAGGTTCAGGGAAAACTAACAAAAACGTTTTTTTTCTTCCTTATACCTTCCAGCAGAAAGCTTATTTTTTGGTTTAAAAAACAATTTTTGTAGTTTTTCCAAAAAAAAAAAATAGCGCTAGAAAGAAATAAAATTTTTTTTACTTTTGTAAATTTCCCACTTTTTCACTTATTTTTTGGTTTGAAAACAATTTTTGTAGTTTTTTTCAAAAACAAATGGAGCTTGAAAGAAATAAATTTTTTTAACTTTTGTAAATTTCCCACTTTTTCACTGTTAAGGTCATTGTAGTTAAAGCCTGGTACGCTGCTCGCGCTAAATTTTAGCCGAGATAAAATTCCCATACAAGCTATCGATAACTTGTATGGGATCCATTTTATCTCGGCTAAAAATTTTCGATAATTTGTATGGGAGCTAAAATTTAGCGCGAGCAGCGTACCAGGCTTAAGCCTTAAGGCTTTAAAAGTATAACTACAACGGCAACTTTTTGCAAAAAGTCAAAAAGTGATAGATTTCAAACTCATTTTATGACGGTTTTTACGACGACAAAATAAAAAATAATGATGCAAAAAGCTTATTTTTTGGTTTCCAAAAAAAAAACAAATATTGCTAGAAAGAAATAAAAAAAATTTAATTTTGTAAATTTTCCACTTTTTAGGTCATTGTAGTTATGGCTTTAACATGAAAAAAACGTTGTTGTGCGACGTTGTTGTGAACGCATCTTTAATAAATGTGAACCTATCTTTAATCATTAATAAGTATCTGAACGCATTCATTAAAATTTTAATGGAAACCTTACCACAAATATCATTCCAAACTGGAAGTGCGATAAATAACGCCCTCTCCCTTCCGGAAATTTAAACTTCTACAAGCTAAGCTAAGACGAGAACCTACAATGTGAATGACAAATTTGAGTGAAGTTGGTGGAAGTTGATATGAAACAGGTTGAATTGAATCGCAAAATGCAAGGTGCAAACACGATGCATTAAGGCGATTACACCACTTTGCATTTTCTTTTTCGATACTTTTTTTACGTAGTTGAGTGCAGTGAAAACGTAGTTCAACAATATCTAAAGCAGGTTTAAAAAATATCAAAAAGTAGGTATATTATATATACCTGTGTATTTTGTCTTCAAAAAGTGTAGTTAATCGCAATAACAAATACTATACAAAATAATGAAACTATTTTGGTATAATTGTGTTTAAAGTTGTTGCAAACAAAAAAAAATAAAGAAATTGGCGCTCGAATTTCGAGGGCGGGGTCGGCTAGTTTAAATAAAACAAATGTAACTTGCTTTTGTGTACCATCCTCGAACAATATGAACATTTCCTTTCCAGTTCGAGTAATTTCGATAATATTGATCATAAACATTTTGTTCACCATCATTTTACTCGATTTTACTCGAACAGAAAAATGATCGTTTGAACTCGTTTGAAATGTAGGATTACTTACGAGTCATCATACTCCTAAACAGGAAAGTTGGAACATATTTGAGTTGTGTTGATTCTGTTTGTTTGAGATCGTTTTTTCGAGTAAGTACTCGTTGCTCGTAAACAATACTCGACTCGTTTGGTTCTCTGGTAGGAGCATTATTAATACTCAAAGAGCTAGTGGCACATTTGACTAAGGTAGCTCTTGTAAGGCTAAAAATTCGTACAGTGATAGTTTTTAGCATGCTAAGTAAAAAAACTTGTTCTGACAGGCCTCAGCGGTGCACATCATATATATATATGACCTTGAAAGAACTTTTTTTTGCGCAAAATTCGACTTTGAAATCGATTATTTCAAAAAGTATTGATTTAAATAACTTGATTTAAAAATATATATAAAGTGTAATATTCTATCTTTTGAAAAATGTATCACTCATAACTGTAGGTGTTGCCGGCGTTTTTAAATAATTTTTTTTTATAAATGGGGGGAGATAGACCCCCCTCTCCCATTGTAAAAAATGCTTGTATTTAACTCCTCTACAAGAATCCGTTACTAATTTTCCTCGCCTTAGAAAACCATTTTTGGTTCATATTTTTATTTTTTTATTTATAGTTTTTGGGGATACATATAACGATAACTAAGGGGGAAAATTAGGAACGGATTCTTGTAGAGGAGTTAAATACAAGCATTTTTTACTATGAGAGAGGGTGGTCTATCTCCTCCCATTTAGGAGGGAGGGCCAATTTTCTAAAAAAGTAACTCAAAATAAAAAAAAGTTATTTAAAAACGACGGCAACACTTACAGTTATGAGTGATACATTTTTCAAAAAACAGAATATTACATTTATAACGCTTTTTTAATAGTTATGTGTAAGAAGAATTATTGTAAAATATGACTGATTAAAAAAACTGATGGAATCCATGCATTTGAGACAGCAATGTGAAAAACTTAAGATTTTACAGTTAAAATAATTTATTTAATTAATAGGTTTTTTTTGCAATTTGGTACCAATAACTTCCTAGTAACTCTAGATTTGATAAAAACTTTTACCATTCTGCAATCCCCTTTGGACGCGCATATTTTTAAAAAAGTTGGCCACCTACGTTCCTATGTATTTTTTTTATACCACAGGTGTTTGAAAATTTTCATAAAATATTTTGTTTTACATTTTGCATCGAAAAACTAATTTCAAAATTTTTTTAAAGAAAAGATGCAACAGTTGTAAAAACTTTTAACTTCTTATGTAGTGAGCCAATTATTGTAGAAAATTATAAAAATAAGAAATTTATAAAATTCATTCATTCGTGGTTGTGGTTAAAGAAAACATAAGATGATGAAATTTAAAGTACAATGAACGAAAAAAAGCTAATATTTTCTAAACTGGTTGCGATAGAAACTTTTTCTATTCGGTTTCAGAACAGTCAAAAGTGCACCTATCAGCCATTTTAGGCTTATCCATTTTCTACCGGTAATCCTGTATATAAAGTTATTTTAATCAATACTCTTTGAAATAATCGATTTCAAAGTCAAATTTTGGGCAAAAAAAGTTGAAAGTTACACTTTCAAGGTCATATTTATGGGTTGGGGTCAAAATTCTGCCGGGGTCAAAATTCTTTTGTCAAAATTCTGCTTTCAAAATTCTGCTTAACAAAATTCTGCTTTCAAAATTCTGCTTTTCAAAATTCTGTTTTTCAAAATTCTGTTTTTCAAAATTCTGCTTTTCATAATTCTGCTTTTCAAAATTCTGCAAAAAATTAAAAAAGGGTTTGGAAAATGTTAAAAAGCGCGCGCTTTTAAACATTTTCCAAACCCTTTTTTAATTTTTTGCAGAATTCTGTAAAATCATCTTTTTGAAAAATTATCTGCTTATTTGATTACTTACACACATTTTTTAAATGCGAATTAATTTTTGTTTTATAAATGAATAAATTTGAAAATATTAAGAAAAGGTTTTTAATATTAAACATTTCCAAAAATAACTAAAAATTTATTAATTTATCAAATAAAGATGAATATTCAAAAATTTGAATAAGAAAAGGAATATACAACATCGGTTCCAATTAGTATACATATTTTATTTGAAAGAAAGTCAGTATATGCATTTCAAAAAATATTTGAAAAACAGAATTTTCGCTGAAAAAGCAGAATTTTGAAGCCAGAATTTTGACCCGATCCCCATATTTATATATAATGTGTACCGCTGAGGCCTGCCAGACCAAGATTTTTTTTTAATTAGCATGCTAAAAACTACCACTGTACGAATTTTTAGCCTTACAAGAGCTACCTTAGTCAAATGTGCCACTAGCTCTCTTACTATAATAACTACAGCAGACATTTGAGTAAAATATCATAATCAAGCAAAAAGAATGATTTTGAAATGCTCTTTTCAAACATTTAGGGGGGGGGGGGGGTAAACCCCTGTGATTCCCTCTGGCTACGGCCTTGAGTTCAACTAATAATAAACTCTCAAAGTTCTTTGACCCAAGATAATATCTCTTTTCGCTTAAAATAAAATGGTAAGATAAAATGTCCTTACGAACTCAATGACTCAAGTAAATTGCAGATTTTCAACCATTTAAATAATAGTGTGTAATTGTCATAATGACTTAACTGAACATTAAATGTTATAGTTGAAATTATTATAACATAATTTGAAACATTAATTTATTTTAATATTATTCAAGTTTTTCTACATGCATGAGCTTCCTAAGGATACAACTGGAGCTAAAAGAATGTAATTGCACTAATCCAACATCTCCGGAAATTTGTAAGACGGTATATTTATTTCATTTATTATTTATTTATATAATCATGAATTTTTCAGACCTCTCACACTACTGTAATTTATCAGGAAGGATATGTCTTTCGAATGGTATAATTTTTGTTTTTTTAGGCTTAACCGATTTTTTCTTTTTTTTTTCAAATATTTATAATATAATAAGGAGACAAAAGGGGTAAATCTCGGAATAAATGTTAGTAGAAATTTTTTTTTGCTCAATATCTTCCTTTTGCCATTCTATAACATATCTCAAAAGTCTAGAAAAATCTCATGTCCGCTTGTCGCGATTTCAAGCTCAAATCGCGAAATGGAGATTTTCAAAATTAGCAAAAATAGGCTATGGTATTATATACACATATGATACATGATTTCAAGGTATTTTTTAATGCTGATTCCAAAAAATCTAAAATCAAGACTCATATTATTATAACAGTTGCAAACTAACTGCCGAAAAACCCTTAAAAGTTATGGTAGATGAACCAAATTTTGCATGAAAATTTTAGAATCCATCATTATTAAATATCAAAACAATCCATTACAAAAAATATACATACCTACGAAATAATCGTATTTTTTGATGGAGGGGCAAATCTTAGGATATGCACTAAAGAAGATTCTTGTTCATCTTAGGAATAAGTGCTAATAGGCTAATTTTTTCATTTTAATCTTTGTTTGGATATTTTTTAACTACCCTCAAAAATCTAAAAAAATCTCATGTCCGCAAGTCCTAATTTTCTTGGTTTGAAGATAAGGTGCAGATTTTAAAAAATTGAAAAACTACACTATTTGTGTCAGATAAACATGAATAAGATGCATTACCTTTCAGGGATGGTCAGGTTGACTTGTTTGTGAGTTTTGTTGGAATAAGTGTTAAAAAATACCTTTAAATCATGTCGCTTATGTTGGTATACATATAAAAATTTAAACTTTTCTTATTAATTTTTTATTATTTATTTATACCTAGTGAGGCGGCCTAGCATTACAAAACAGCTCAATCGTAAACTTTGTGATAAAAGCATGAAATTTACATCATTGGTAGTACTCAATATAGGAGTTATTTTGAGATATTGGGCCACCTTGTATTCCATCTGGAAGGGTAAATACAAGAGTTTTTCTGTGTTGCACTTGCTTAATTGCATATCATAGTATAAGTAATAAAATATTTTCATTAATATGATACATGATTTCGAGGTATTTTCGATCGATTAAAATGAATACCAAAGTGTCTCGACCATCATATAAAAAATTATTGGGCTTGAAAAAAAGTGGTAGGCTGATGAAATTTTGTAAGAACGTTTCATATACCATAGAAAAAATAATAAAATATGTCCACCAAAATATTACGGGTTAAAGGGTTTTTTTTTAGTGAGAAAGAACACTTTTGAAATGGTACCATTGCACCACATGGGAAATTTATGAATTTTTTTGAACTGCATAAAAATGTTATACATATCTACTATGAAGATCAAAAATAAAAAACGAACTTATTTTATTTTCCATGGAATATTTAATTTTAATGGCAAACTCAAAGAGCCTGCTTTTATTTTTCATTGAATTTTCATACAAATTATAGTTTTGAAGGAGTGAGGTACATAAGTAAAAGTATGAAAAATAATTGTGCAGTTTGTGATAAAAGGATCAAATTAATAGGATTGTTAATACAATATATAGTCCTCATTTTAAGATATTGGGCCACCTAATACTTTACCTAGGAGGATGAATATGGGCCTTCTAATAATAACAAATTTTACATAAATTCATTTTATTTGCTTTCTGTGCATCGTTATAAATACCCTTCTAACTATGATAGGCATGACATCTAGCCATACATAAGAGGTGCAGAGTGCTGGTGAAATAAGAGCATGAGAATAGTGTGCGTATCTGCGTAATATTCCAAGAGCCAGTGGCACATTTGACTAAGGTAGCCATAAACAAAAAATACCAAGACTGGAAACTTTCGTACGTCTTTCCCCCCAAAACCCTTTTGTGTACAGTGTTGTCTGTGAATATATGTGAAAGCCACCACGTTGGCATATGACGTTAACACGCACACATTTATAGATTCACGACATTCGCCACACATCGGACACTAACACAACGATAGGTTCACGACATTCACCACACCTTGCAGCTTGTAGGCAAACGTCAGTTGACCGCCGAGTTTCCAGTCTTGGTATTTTTTGTTTATGAAGGTAGCTCTTGTAAGGCTAAAAATTCTTACAGTGGTTATTTTTAGCACGCTAGGTAAAAAAATCTTGGTCTGGCAGGCCACAGCGGTGCACATCTATAACCTTGAAAGTGTAAAAAAAATTTAAAAAAAGAAGTTGCTCTTGTAAGGCTGAAATTTTTATAGAATTTAGTTTACCTATCGAGAAGATCAAAAAAAAATTGCCAGACTTTTTTGAGGTGCACAAGTGCCTGCCAGACTAACTTAAAGGTGTGCAGTTTACATGCATTAAACGAAACTTTATTCTGTAAAGTCGAAATTTATATATGTGTTCCCCTAAGCTATTTTAAGAGAAACTGTGCAATTATAGCCGGTTCTGACAAGTATCTTGTCCTTGTTAGGTGAGTGGAAAGATGCAACTTTCTAAAAAATGACTTAAAATCAAAAAAAAAAAATATTTGAAAACAACGGCAACACTTACAGTTATGAGTGATAGCTTTTTTAAAAGCTCAAATTGTACACTTAATTTAAAATTTTAAAACAAAATATTTTAATCAATCGCTTTTGAAATACTTAACCGATTTTAAAGTTAAAATTAGGAAAAAAAAACTAAAAAAAAATACATTGAATAATATTATTGTCAAGACTGTGAATTTAAACGCGAAATTGAGTGATAAAGAAAATTGCGCAAATCGATTTCCAATCAAACACTGAAAATCATATGTTTCTATGCTTTCTAGTTTTTGAGAAATTTGAAAAATAAGAAAACCATTTTTGTATCTGATTTTTATTTTTTTTTTGCTGTTTTCGATAACTTTTGCATTTAATGGAAAACTCGTATCATTCATGCAAATTATATTATTTAAAAATAGAAAATACGGAAAAAATGATATGGTTAAAAAAAGAAAATACGTGAAAAATGATATGGTTAAAAATAAACAATAATAAATTAATCTTCATCAACATCAGATAAATCACTATTGATTTCGTCATCATCCTCCATACTGATTTCATCATCTTTTTACTTAAATACAAATAGGAGGTATAAAATGTCAATGTACAAGAGTAACTTCACAATCACTGATCGAGAACAATAGCAAAAAAAAATAAAACAATCTCTTAACACGTTATAATAATTATAATTGATTTTTATTACAAGTTCAATTCAATTCTATTGTAATGATCAAGACAAAAATAATTAACTTGACGATGTGTTCAGCTTGGTGGTCGATTTACAATAATCCTTATGCGCCACAATATAGCATTATTTTCCATATTACAAAAAGTACCTACATTGCATGATTACAAAAAATACAATAATTATGCTCCGGTACAAGGGATTAACTTTTGAGAAAAACAAGATCAAAAAGGGATTAACTTTTGAGAAAAACAAGATCATAAAACATAGGGTATTGTATGATATGTTTGATAGTTAAAGTATTTTAAACAAAAAAGAAGCAAAAATGAAACATTATGGAATTATGATTTTAAGAAATTAAATAATATGACAAAATTAAGATATTTAATGCAAATAAAAATAACTATTCCTGAACACGCCGGCCAACCCTGAAGGATTTCAGGATATTGGTAATATTGCAAGTTTGGTTATTGGGCGTTTAAAAATGCCATTCTGGGTTCGCACTGACACAACTCGTACAAGGTCGTCCTCTCCTGGATGAAGTACTTCAATTCGAGGGCCAATTTTGATGGTGGCATATTTTCTTCTTTAACAACCACTAAGTCGCCAACTTCAAAATTTTTAGTTTTCTTCTGCCACTTCGGACGCTGTTGAAGTGATGTGAGGTATTCGCAGTGCCAACGTCACCAAAAACCTTGAAGCATATTTTGGACCAGTTCCCATCTTCCAAGTTGGTTTACTGAGACATTTAGATAGCTTGGTTCGGGAATTGCGGTGTATGGTCTAAAAATGAGAAGGAGTAAGAGGGTTTAAGTCAGAATCAGATATAGCACATAGTGGTCTAGAATTCAATAAGGCTTCAACTTGAGAGAGCAAAGTAGTCATTTCTTCAAAGGTTAAAATATGGTTCCCTATAACTCTACGAAGATGCTGTTTCACACTCTTTACCCCCGCTTCCCAAAGCCCACCAAAGTGCGGGCTGTGAGGTGGAATAAATTCCCATCTGATGCTATCAGCCGCTAACGTTTTTACAATTTTAGAATTATTACTCTCGGACCGAATTAACTTGTACCATTCTGATAGATTGTTGGCAGCTCCCAGAAAGTTAGTGCTATTGTCGGAGTAGATGATACTGCACTTTCCCCTTCTAGCAATAAATCGCCTTAACGCAGCTATAAAGGCATCAGTAGACAAGTCGCTCACGACTTCTAAGTGCAGCGCCTTTGTCGCCATGCACACGAAAAGCGCGAAGTAGCCCTTTACGAATTTAGGATTTCTTCCTTTGGCTAAACGAAGAGTGAATGGCCCCGCATAGTCACAACCTGTTTGATCAAAGGCAAAGGATGGGGAAAGTCTGGATAAGGGTAAATTTCCCATTAGCTGCTGGGAAGTGGCTTGTCGTTGACGGAAACACTTCATGCAATCATGAACGACCTTCCTTATAAGATATGAAGATATTTTATATGAGCATCATGAAGAATAAGTTTAGAAACAGGGTGATCCTTTGGCAATATAATGGGGTGTTTTAGGTTAAACGTGACATCGACGGCCTTTGAGATTCTGCCCCCCACACGAAGAAGCCCAACATTGTCTACAAAAGGAGTCAAAGATGATAGTTTTGAGCGTTTGGAAACACAGTTTTCTTTTTTCAAAGCTTTAATGTCCTCTTCAAATTCTCTCTGAGCCCATTTAAGACATTTTTGCTTCGCATAAAGCAATTCTGAAGAACGAAGATATCCATGAATACGTTCCTCTGCAGGAAGTTGACCATTTTTTGCACGCCGCACAAAAACCGCTATAATTCGAATCGCACGATCCCAGGAAGAAACGCGCTTGCCTAATAGATCTATAGGATCTTCTGGAGTACACAATACATTGGCCACCACAATTTCCTTTTTACCTTCAGGCACCTCCTCTAATTCGGAGCTCTCTGCAAGAATCGGCCAAGACGAAGAACTTCTCGAAATCCAATTGGGCCCCTTCCACCAAATTCCTAATTCCAATAATTTTTTAGGCTCAACCCCTCGTGATGCGCAATCCGCCGGGTTCTCCTCAGAGCGAATGTAGTTCCAATTTGAACGGGGTAGAACTTCAAGAATCTCGGAAGTTCTATTAGCAACGAAGGTGTTCCACCGACACGGGGAGAAGAGGATAACCAGGCTAACACAATTAATTAACCCCCTTCGGGTAGGGGAAAAGAAAGAATATACCCGAGGTAGGCATGCCTGTCGTAAGAGGCGACTAAAATCCACCCTCCGTATACTGAGAATGACGTATACAAAATATGGAATGAATAAAACAGAAAGATATAATACCCCAGGTGGCAATTCAGATTTTCTGGAAAATCCACCCTCTTCGGAGGTCGGCTCTAAGGATTCTGGGGAGAGCCAATTATTCCAATTCGAACACTTGATAAATCCGTTTTCAAGAAAACCCATGATAACTCGATCACCACCACCAACATCGAGTGTATCCGGGCAAAAGAGTCCGCCCAAAACGACAGAGCGTGCAAAAGAAGACTCAGAGAAAGTAGAAAGTCTTGTAAAAGACAATAAAGATCTTCGTCAAAGGCTCGACGAAACATTGCAACTCTATCAAGAGTTGAAAGAAGAAATAAAATTTCTAAGAAATGAAAATGAGGCCTTAAAGAAAGCACAGCAAGAAATCGATATTCTTCGCAAAGAAAATGTTATGTTGAAAAAAACTAAAACAGAAATAGAATCAAAAGAAACTCCACAGCAAGTGGATATTGTTGAATATAAAACAGACGAAGAAGAACTAGAACGTGAAACGAAAAGATCCTCAAAAAGACGTACCAAAAAACGTAAAGCTTCGTCCCCACCAGAGGGTGCATCCTCTTCCGAAACGGAAGAAGCGAATGTAGAAGTAAATAAAGAAAACGATAAAAATAACAAAGAAAAACCTGTTAAAATAAGGCCACCGCCACCGATTAATGTTGTCGGGGTTGCGGAGTTCAATAAATTACAAACTATTTTAAAGGCGTTACCGCCGCCGAATTTTAAAGTTATCTCGCTTAATAACAACAAGTGGAAAGTTTGTGTAAAAGACTCCGATAACTATCGTCTCCTTTCGCGAAGACTAACGAAGAAAAAGTAGAGTGGTACACATACGAAAACAAATCGGAAAGACCTCTACGCGTCGTGGCGAGGGGCTTACACTCCTCATGCCAAAAAAATGATGTCATCAGTGATCTTAAAGAACAAAATTACAAGATTTTAAATGCTGAAAACATCGTCAAGAAGGAAAAACAACAAAAAGATAAAGAAACAGTCGTGGTACAACGTGGCCTCCCACTATTCATACTCACGTTTGAGAAAACAGAAAAACTAGAGGAAATCTACAAAATTAAAACAATACTTAACCTCGTTGTAAAGATCGAACCTCTAAGAAACCGTACAAAGCAAGTACCTCAGTGTAAACGCTGTCAAGGCTTCAACCACACGCAAACCTATTGCAAAAAAGAACCTAGGTGTGTGAAATGCGCGGGAAAGCATTTAACTGCATACTGTACCGGAAATAGCAAAACTCCAGCGAAGTGCATTAATTGCAATGGAAGTCACCCGGCAAGCTATAGAGGCTGTGAAGTAGCCAAAGAGCTACAAAAACGCCGAGAAAAAACTCACACACAAAGAAAACCATTGAAGCAAACAGAAAACCCAATTTCTAAGACACCTAAAAGGGCAAATACAGTAAGACCCAATACCGGCAAAGAAAATCAAACGCCATCAACATCAAAGACGTCTCCAGAAAAAAGTAGTGCAAACTCATACGCCAAAGCGGCAGCTACACCCGTAATAAATCATCCTGAACCTGACGCATTTTCTCAATGTTTGGCTTTAATCTTGTCAAAATTTGAGGATCAGGTCACACTTAATAATAAAATATGTGATAGGCTAGCTAAAATTGAAGAATTTATTCGACCCCAACGGTATACAAGAAAACATGATGGAAAACCTTAAAATTATTACGTGGAATGCAAATGGATTATGGCAGAGACTTGGAGAACTAGAAATGGTTATACGGGAACAAGATATTGACATTTGTTTGATATCAGAAACCCATGTTAAAAGAGAATCAAATTTCAATATAAACGGTTTTTTAGATTACCACGCAATTCATCCGTCGAACAAAGCAAGGGGCGGAGCATCATTATATATAAAAGAATGTATCAAACACTCGATTGGCTTAAAGCTTGAACTTGAATCGATGCAGCTTATAAGTGTGCAGGTTAAAACTAAACATGATGCATTGAATATATCATCAATATACTGCCCTCCGCGGTACAAAATCGATAGAAATGAATTTTCAAACTTACTAAAATCACTTAGACCAACGTTAATCATTGGTGGCGATTTTAACGCTAAACACACGTTTTGGGGCTCTAGATGCATATCTCAAAAGGGCCGAGCATTATACGAAGCCGGTATGGAGAATAATTGTGACTTTCATTCTACTGGAAAACCAACTTATTGGCCGGCAGATTCCTCCAAAATACCTGACCTGATTGATTTCTTTATAGTCAGGGGAATACCGTCAAATCGAATTAAAGTAACGGAATGCTTTGATCTTTTCTCTGACCACTCTCCCGTTATTCTCACAATGAGCGAAAGTCTTGTTAAAATTGAAATACCACCTAGGCTAACAAACGGTAAAACTAACTGGGAAGGCTTTAAGAAAGATATTGAGGATAATGTTGAATTAAGGGTATCACTACAAACACCTCTTGAGCTTGAAGCAGTGGTAGATAATTTTGTGAATATTATCCAAAAAGCCGCATGGAACAATACCCCTTGCCAAAGAGAAATTGCAGGGTACAAAGATGCTAAATATCCCCAAGAGATAAAAGACGTTCTTAAAGAAAAGCGAAAAGCGCGCAAAAAATGGCAACAAACTCGTGCTCCTCAACACAAATCTAATTTAAATCACTTAAGTAATTTACTTAAAAAGATGATATCAGATTTCAAGAACCGCGAAGCTAAAAATTACCTTGAAAATTTGAGGGCAGGTAAAGAATCTAACTACTCTCTATGGAAAGCTATAAAAGCCACGAAAAAACCTAAGATTCCAGCACCTCCGATTATGAAAGACCAAAATGAATGGGCAAGAAGCGACAAAGAGAAAGCAAACGTTTTCGCTGATTACCTAGAGGAAACATTCAAACCATTCAATGGGCAAGCATTGAATGATAGTATAAATATGAATATAACGTCAAGTGAAAGCTTCATCACAAGAAATGTTACGCTTGCCGAATTAAACAAAGAAATTAAGAAGCTAAAGTCAAAAAAAGCTCCAGGATACGACTTAATTACTGCGGAAATTCTTAAAATGCTCCCACGGAAAGGTTTAATAAACCTCCTATACATAATGAATGCCACTCTTAGGTTAGAATATATTCCAAACCAATGGAAAGTCGCAGAAGTAATAATGGTCTTGAAACCTGGCAAACCATCACATGAAAAGAAATCATACAGACCCATTTCACTGCTTCCAGTAGTATCAAAGGTTTTTGAGAGAATATTTTTACAGCGCCTCCAGCCAATAATAGAAGAAAAAGGTCTTATACCTGAACACCAGTTCGGTTTTAGAAGCAAGCACTCGACGATTGATCAAGTACATAGAATCACCGATGTCATTGAGAAAGCTCTTGAAGAAAAGAAAATTTGTTCAGCGGTCTTTTTAGATGTGTCTCAAGCTTTTGATAAAGTATGGCACGAGGGTCTCAAATTCAAGTTAAGACAAGTCCTATCTGAACGACTCTTTATCATTCTTAGAGAATATCTAGAGAACAGAATTTTTCGCGTTAGGCACGGAAATGATTACTCAGACTTTAGGGAAATAGTGGCTGGGGTACCACAAGGTAGTGTTTTAGGTCCCATTCTGTACCTTCTATTCACACGCGATATACCTCAAACAGAAAACACAATTGTAGCTACTTTTGCTGACGACACCGCAATACTTGCAGTAGGCAAAACAATTAACGAATCGACAAGTAAATTGCAAAATGCTCTTAACAATGTCAATGAATGGACACAAACATGGCGAATAGCGCTTAACGAATTTAAGTCAGTCCACGTGGACTTTACATATAAGAAAATAAATAGACTACCTGTTTTTATTAATACTACTCAAGTCCCATTTGCAAATGAGGCAAAATATCTCGGGATGACTCTCGACGCGAAATTAAAATGGAAACCGCATGTTAAAAATAAATGTGATCAATTAAATATTAAGTTAAAAGAAATGTACTGGTTGCTCGGACAACATTCTAGACTTAGTATTGAAAACAAATTATTAGTTTACAAGCAAGTACTTAAGCCTGTCTGGACATATGGTATTCAACTCTGGGGTTGTACCCGCGATACAAATTTAAATAGATTACAAACCTTTGAAAATAAATTATTAAGATCAATTGTAAATGCGCCGTGGTATATAAGAAACGAAGATCTTCACAGGGATCTTGGAATCCCCACGGTTCGCGAAGAAATAAAAACGTTTGCCCAAAAACATCGAAAACGGTTAGTCGAACATACTAATAGAACAATACTAGAAATACTCGACGAGACAAACTTAGTACGACGTTTGCGAAGGACTAAACCTTCCGATTTGGTACAGTGAAATTTTTCAATTTAATTCCTTTATTTCAAAATATCGGCATTGATTAATATAAATTTAAATGTTTTAGAGATTTTATTTGTTTAACTTCCTTTAAAGTATTTTTTTGATAACAAAATTTAAACCATTACTTAAATGATTTAATTTAAAACGAATGTTATTTATTTATTTTTAAATATCATCAGTAGGAACTTTCATCGGAAAGTTACCTACAACACGTAACTTAACTTCGAGAAAGATAAATTGCTAGATAAGTTCCATCTGAACTTAGTTGCAATCGGGAGGAGGAGGTGGTTTTAGTGGTTAAGAGTCCCACATATCTATGAGCACGCGTTTTCCGGGCCTCATAGAATCTTTTGAAGATTTCAACACCTACCCACGGACAAAAAAAAAAAAAAAAAAAAAAAAAAAACAAAAGGCAAATGTTTGAACAGGCTTTAGGTCTAACGCATTCCGAACCAGGTGAACCAAACGACCTAGCAGCAATTCTCCACATAGCTCAAGACGCGGTATGGTAAGTTGTTTCATGGGAGCGACGCGAGTTTTTGCAGCAACCAATCGAACCTCAATTTTTCCGCATTCAGAAGTGCTTCTAGCGTACACAACCGCGGAATATGCCTTCTCGGATGCATCTGAAAAGCCTATCAATTCAAAACTTTTAGAATCCAAGGTACACCTTCGCAAAATCTCAACCCTTTCAAATAAGAATAGTTCCTCTCGGTAGGAAATCCATTTATTGGCTATCTCAGTAGGCAGCGGATCATCCCATCCGATTTTCGTTGGATGTGCCCATAACTCTTGAAACAACATTTTAAAGAAAATGGTAGCAGGAGCCAGAAAACCCAAGGGATCAAAGATTTTTGAAATCTCTGATAACAGCATCCTCTTAGTGGGCTTCAACGATGAATCTTTTTCTATGGAGATTTTGTAAGTGAGAATGTCACGATGGGAATTCCAAATTAGGCCAAGCACCTTTGTCCAATTTTTGAGGCATCAAAATCGAAAGAGATTGATGATTCGGACCCTGTCGCCTGCAAAACTGGCCAAGAGTTAGAACTCCATTTACTCAATTCTAAGCCTCCACATGACATTAAATTTATTAATTCATTTTTTAGCTCTAGAATTTCGGTTACGGTACCTGACCCTGTCATAATATCGTCCACATAAAAATCATGTAAAACATCGTGAGAAGCAATTGGAAATTGATCTTTATAGTCCAAGGCGAGCTGTTTCAAAACACGCATTGACAAAAAGGGAGCAGGAGAAGTTCCGTAAGTGACGGTACGCAGGCGGTAGTGTCCAATTGGTTCATTCGGATTCTCTCGCCACACAATACGTTGAAAATCTCGATGACATTCGTCAATCCAAATTTGCCTGAACATCTTCACAATGTCGGCACAAAAAACGTATTTATGAACCCTAAACCGCAGACAGACATTTATGAGATTACGCTGGAGTGGAGGTCCTGGGTAGAGCATTTCATTCAGGCTAACACCCTTACTATCTTTATGAGACCCATCAAAAACAACCCGTAGTTTATTTGTCACCACAGCATGATGTGGCAAATAGTAAACCTTTCCAGATGAAGGTTCAATCTCATTTTCTGGAATCCTTTCCATGTGGCCTAACTCAAGATAAGTTCTCATAAAACGAAAATATTCAAATTCAAGATTTGGCTGACGAGAAAAACGACGTTCCATGGAAAACAATCTAGACAAGGCCCCGGCGAGAGTGTTGCTAAAGACGATTTCCTTTTGGCGGAAAGGAAGTTTAACAATATATTTGTTATCAGGCGCACGAGAGAAAGTTTTAATGAAATGTGTGTCCCCAAGGTCGTCTGTATCCAATGAACCTATTATTTGAGTCACTTCCTCTATTTCCCAAAACCTTCTCAGTGAAGAGTCAACATCTAAACTAACACGAAAGGAAACAATTTTTCGATTTGGAATGCTGCCCGTTACAACCCACCCAAAAATGGTATTATGAGCAACTATTTTACCGTTCTCATCAGTCCGACGACCATCACTCAAAATGCTCCAAGCCTTATCAGAACCCAATAAAATATCGATTGGTCCAGGTGAGTTAAAGCTTGGGTCAGCCAAACTTAAATTTTTCAAAATCGAAGCACTGTCGTATTCAAAACGTAAAAACGGGGTATTCGAAGTTATTTGCTTCAAAATGTAAGCTTCATTTGATTCGAAACGAGAACGCAAGGTTATATTCACGACCCCTTGAGTAACACCAGCATCTAACGAAGATATACCGGAAACGGGAAGTCTCGCATGACGACGACGTAACCCTAATTTTTTGACTAATCTTTCGGTAACAAAAGATGCTTGCGAACCGGTATCAAGTAATATGCGACAAAACTGGCTGTTACCTAACGAATCAATGACCTTCACGACTACAGTAGGCAAAATTCCAGATGGACGGAATTCATTTTGTGAATAATTACTAACGATTGCAAAAGAGCTGGGCGACGCGGGTGGTTCAGTATTTGGATTGTTGTTGGTTGCTTCTCCAGAAGACGGCTGATCCTGATGAACGAGAACGTGATGGCGGACATGACAATGAGGACACCGGGTTTTAGAACGACATCTCGAAGACGAATGATTACTACCTAAACAATTGTAGCATAGTTTTTGATCTCTAGCAAAGCTACGACGCGATGGAATAGATAATGCGAGAAATTGGGGACACTGTGGCAAGAAATGTGTTTCTTTGCACATTTTGCATTGGGGGTTACTAATTGCGAAACTTTTTATATTGTTCGAAGAGCTGCCAGAACGCGAAGAGTTTCTACTTCCACTAGTTTTCGTTTCAATTGCTTTTGATGAGCATGCTTCTAAAGCATCACATCTTTTTTCTAAAAACTCTATAAGTTCACTAATAGTCGATTTCTCGCAATTATCTTTATGCAACTACCAGGCCTTTCGCGTTTCTAGGTCCGTTCGACTTAACAAAAGATATATTAACCACGGATCTCTAGTCTCGGATTGCAATGCTTTCAAACCTCGAATCACTTCATCAGCCTTGTCGGATAAACGACGCAAATGTCCACTATCTGGGGTAGATACCGACGGCATTTTCAAGAAACTTTCGATGTAAGCGTTTATAATACATAAAGGTTTGTTATAACGACGCGTTAGTTTTTCCCAGGCTGGTAAATAATTATCATCAGTAATTTCGATACCGTTTAAGAGTTTAGCAGCATCCTTTTCTAGAAACGATTTTAAATAACGCATTTTTTGCGCACCCGAAAGTCTTTTCGAACAATCAATGCTTCCGAGAAACAGATCCCGAAACTCGGGCCAATCACGGTAATCGCCGCTAAAAGATGATATTTTAAATTTGGGTAGCTCAACATCGGAACGCTTAGAAGTTGAGCACTCATTCAAAAAAGTTTCTAAAACCGCATTCGATTTATTTGCTGAATCATCTGTATTTTCACTACGCGGGGGCGGAGGAGGTGGAATCGAAGGAGAATTTTTCTTAATTGCTTTTACATAAGCAGTTTTTGCATCTAAATATTTATTTTCGGTAGTTTCAAAGTCTATTTCGGGATCCACGTATCCCTCTTCCGCAGAGTATTGATAGAGTTCAGTTTGGTTTAAGCAAAAAGATCCACATACCTCCTCTAATCGTTCTAAACGCGTTTCTAAAATACTAATGTCTTCGACGTCGACATCTAAAATATATGAATGTGCTCGCGTTATAGGAGCATCCTTCAAATGTCCTCGTGACTGCTTTAATACATTCATTACGGTAAGGTCGAATACGTGGGTATACAATACAAAATTTCAATAATTTTTACCCCAAAGGCGACACAATTTAACTTCTTTCTCTAAATTAGCTCAAAAACAACGACACAGCCCTCAACAGCAACACAGCCTAGCTCAGCACTTTGTTCAAGAAGTCAAAAAACAGCAACAGCAAATGACCAAAATGACCAAAAATATAATTATAAATCCGATACAGATTACCTTGACCCAACGTGTAGGTATTTCACATTAGAAGAGGTTTGTGTATATCTTTCAATACGTGCAGGGCAGCTGCTTGTGTAATCAATTTATATTGAAGGTTTTGAATGAACAACAACAACTTGTGTGTGTTACCACCAAGTTCATAGGCTGGAGTTATAGCTATTTCACGGGGACCAACCCGATCATCAGACTCCTTTCAGTGGTGCTAAGTCGCTTATGTGCAATTAATTTTGAAAATTGCCCGAGCTGGGCTTGAACTCATGACCTAGCGGTTGGGAGGCCGATGCAATACGCATCGCACCACCGCTGCCACTTGTGAATTCATAACCCTGAACAGGTTTTTCAATTATCAAGTTTACTTGAATCGACTAGCATTTTTATTAACTCAGACAAGTCTGTTATTGTTCATTCGGTTTCTTTCTCTTTTTCTCTATTTAAACTCCAATCGTATGACAACAATTCGTTGTTCGTATACTTAGCACCACTGAAAGGAGTCTGATGATCGGGTTGGTCCCCGTGAAATAGCTATAACTCCAGCCTAGGTATTTCACAAAGTTAGGTAGTTTACTTAGGTCCAAAGTAGTCTCAAAATATGTAGCAATCACCAAAAACTGCAGCAAAGTGTACAGATAGCAGCTAGGTATAGGTGGGTAGCTTGTGTCCAAAGGTTTCGTTTCCCAAATGTATGTAGCGACCACCAAAATTATTCAAATTAACTTGTTCAATTTAATTAACTTTGAATCAAAATTTATATCCGGTAACTATGAAGGACCAACTTTGATCGAGAACAATAGCAAAAAAAAATAAAACAATCTCTTAACACGTTATAATAATTATAATTGATTTTTATTACAAGTTCAATTCAATTCTATTGTAATGATCAAGACAAAAAAAAATTAACTTGACGATGTGTTCAGCTTGGTGGTCGATTTACAATAATCCTTATGCGCCACAATATAGCATTAATTTGCATATAACAAAAAGTACATTGCATGATTACAAAAAATACAATAATTATGCTCCGGTACAAGGGATTAACCTTTGAGAAAAACAAGATCATAAAAAGGGATTAACTTTTGAGAAAAACAAGATCATAAAACATAGGGTATTGTATGATATGTTTGATAGTTAAAGTATTTTAAACAAAAAATAAGCAAAAATGAAACATTATGGAATTATGATTTTAAGAAATTAAATAATATGACAAAGGACAATGGTAATTTTGGCCCTGAGACCAATAACGATGTGTCATATGTCATTGGAAAGGTATTTTTGCGTAGATCAATTGTTTATATGGCGCCAAGACTCAATTCGCTGTGGGAAAAAAGTTATAGCTATAAATGTAGAACAGGGTAAAAATAGTTTAAAAGACGTATAGGCGACCGTCGTACGACTTAGCTTATACGGATGGAGGGTAAAACAGGTGTCAAATGGAAGATAAGTTGATGGAGAAAATGAAAAAAATAGGGTTGAAACTTTTAAACCGTTTTTAAAATGGGAACTTCTATGTGGCAACCCTATTTTAAAAGAAAAAATGGTTTATTACATATATTTGTAGCATGATCAAGTAAGACAATTTTTGAAATGCCAAATGAAAGCTTAAATAAGGAAAAAATTAAAAATATGAAATAAGGAATGTTGGCCCACAGATATGGCAACCCTACTTAAATTGAAAAAAAAAAAAACAAATAAAATAATCTTTTTGGAACAACAGAGTACAATTTTTATATGGACTAAAAAGATAAACTCTGCTCTCATCTTTTGCTGTCAAAAATACGGGCAAATACTCGGCAACCCTACGCAAATGCTTAGAAATACTAAAAATATTATTTTTACTAGCCAAAATGTGTAATATCATATGTTATGTTTTGACCTTTAACTCTATCAAATTCCATACATTTTTGTAAAAAAAAAAAGTTTTTCTGTGTTTCTTAGCATTCATATAGGATTGCCGAGTCCTTGCTCATATTTTAGAGGTGGCACCCGACAGGTTTAAGATAGAAAAGAATATCCCAAAGGTTTGTACCTAATCTTTTAAATAAAAAAGCTCTTTTGGTGTGTTTTTTTCGATCGTTTTACTATTGATTTTTGTTTTTTAAAATTCTTTTACAAAAACATTGCCAAATAATACACGGTTAAAAATTCTGGATTATTTTTAAATACAGCTCTTGTATTAAAGCAATTTTCAATACAAAAAATATTACATTTTAATACTTCCAAAATATTAAAACTATTTTTAATCTTTTTTGTATTAAATTTCAAAAATTAAGTATTAAGTTTATTATTTGTAATACAAAAATTATTAGAAAATAACCTCCGTGGGTTAAATTCTAATCTTGTATTGAATATTAATACCACTGTATTAGATTTTAATATTTTTGTATTACATTTTAATATAATTGTATTAAAATATAATACAAATTTATTAAAAACTAATATAAAAAGTATTTCATTGTAATACGAGAATATTAAAATTTAATCAAACGTCAGCAGCCACAGTACACGTGTCAAGTCTTCATTTAATTTTTATATTTCAATCGCAGTTAACAGGAGTTTTTTTTTTGTTTTAATTTAAAAAATGTCATTTGAAAAAATTATAAATTAAAAATAAACAAATTTTCTTCTTGTTTCTTCGCGGAAAATGGTGAATAATTTCACTGTGCAAGTTTTTTGAAAAAAATTTTTGAGACAGGCGCGCGATTAACTGTTTCGCCCTATTTCGGACCCGAGAAATCCATTGGCATCATTAGTTTTTCGATTTATCGGTACGACTTCGAACAAATTTTTTTTTGAAAGTTTTTTTCAATTATTTTGAGATTTTTCCACTGTTTTTAGTCATTTTTCAATCAAAAACAATGTTTATATTATAATTCTGCTCAAACGTTATTTGCTACATTGTAAACAATTTTGAACAATTTATTTCAAAGTTGAGTGATTTTTTTTGAAATTTTTTTTAAAAAAACGAAATTTTTTACATTGTTATCGTTTTTTCGCTGTTTTTGTTCTCTTTTGCACAAATACATAGCATGTTTTCCATTAAAAATTAATTTAACTGTTAATTTAGTGTTGGTTAAACTTTGACATACTATCGATAGCATCGATAACAAAAAAAAATCGAGTATATCGATACTTCACCAAACTATCGATAGTTTCAATACTTCCAAATTATTTTACCACAAGGCTACCGATATTATCGATAGCTTTGAAATTAATTAAACACAATTTGAACTACAAGTTAAGTTTTCGTTTGACATTGGATGTAAACAACGAATTAACATAGCCGATTGTATCGATAGTTTTAAGAAAAAACTATCGATAATATCGGAAGCCTTGTGGTATAATAATTTGGAAGTATTGAAACTATCGATAGTTTTGTGAAGTATCGATATACTCGATATTTTTTTGTTATCGATGCTATCGATAGTATGTCAAAGTTTAACCAACAGTTAACAGTTAAATTAATTTTTAATGAAAAACATGCTATGTATTTGTGCAAAAGAGAACAAAAACAGCGAAAAAACGATAACAATGTAAAAAATTTCGTTTTTTTTTTAAATTTTTTCAAAAAAAATCACTAAACTTTCAAATAAATTGTTCAAAATTGTTTACAATGTCTTTCTACTGGTAGAAAATAACGTTTGAGCAGAATTATTAGCAATATAAACAATGTTTTTGATTGAAAAATGACTAAAAACAGTGGAAAATTCTCAAAATAATTGAAAAAACTTTAAAAAAAAATTTTGTTCGAAGTCGTACCGATAAATCGAAAAACTAATGATGCCAATGGATTTCTCGGGTCCGAAATATGGCGAAACAGTTATTCGCGCGCCTGTCAAGAATTTCGACTTGCACAGTGTTTTTAAAAAGTTTGTGGTGTGCGTGTTTTTTGATTTTTGTGCGTTTTTCGTCGGTAATTAAAATAATTACGGTAGCTGACATTGGTCGCCGAATTGATTTTTTCCATGTTTTGACAATTTGGCGACCAATGTCAATTCGGAATATAGCTATTACCTTTTTATGTGTAGTGTGGACGCCAGCAGCCATTTAAAAAAAGAAAAATCCATTGTTTGAGGCACCTTTCCTAAAAAAAAAATTAAAACAAAAACTGTAAATTTGTATTGATTTGAAGGCGCTTTGTGTTTTTTCGAAGCAAAATGCAAACATTGCAGATGAATTTTGATCGGCAGTAAGATTTTACATGCCACAGTTTGTGAAACAGATAAAATAATATCACCTTTAATTTATTATTTAATATATTATTTATGATATTTATTTTTAGTAATGAATTTATAAAAAGAATACATATATTATTAACTTTAAATACATTTGGTATTGAATTGAAATATTTTTGTATTGATTTTTAATAAAATTCTTATTAGGAATTAATATAAAAAGATTAAATTTTAATATTTAATACTTGAAATTTAATACATTTTGTATTAAATTCTAATGCATTCTGTTTTAATACAGCTATATTATATTTTAATACATTTTGTATTAACTAAAAAATTTTAATATTTGTCATGTATTAAATTTTAATACATTTCTGGTGTAGACCTATATGTAACCCAAAAAATATTAAAAAATACTCCAGAATTTTTAACCGTGTAAGGAACAATTTATTAATCAAAATATTTTTTATTCCATACGCCATTTCGCTGCAAATTAACTAACAGTTTCAAGTTTAAGAAAAAATCAAATTTTAACTTTTATTTGAGAGCAACACCGCAAAAAAATTTGTACGGTGTGTGGATGGTTTATTATTTTAAAAAGTTGCCCTGTTATTGTAGTTTCCAAAAAAGTATGAAAGTTTCCAAAGTTGCAGTTAGATCTTAAAATATTACAATTTGAATTCAACAAAACAGGGTTTTTCACAACAAAAAACAACCAAAACTAAACACACTTTCTCGAACTGTTATTTGTTTATTTTTCATTGAACAAAAGCCTCTATTTTTGTTTGTATTTTTGCTCTGAAAAACCCTGTTTTGTTGAATTCAAATTGTAATATTTTGCGATCTAACTGCAACTTTGGAAACTTTAATACTTTTTTGGAAACTACAATAACAGGGCAACTTTTTAAAATAATAAACCATCCACACACCGTACAAATTTTTTTGCGGTGTTGCTCTCAAATAAAAGTTAAAAATTGATTTTTTCTAAAACTTGAAACTGTTATGGCGTATGGAATAAAAAATATTTTGATTAATAAATTGTTCCTTATTATTTGGCAGGAAGCAAAATACTGTTGCAAAGTAGGGATTTTTCGAAATTTCGTTAGAATTGCATTAAATCGAAAACCGTAAGGATTTGGGATGAACAAGTTACCAAATTCTGAGAGCCCTTAAGTAGGCCTATCGGCATATTTCGTTTGATCCATTACTTTTGGGACACCCTGTATAGAAAACATAACAAAATAATTTTTAACGAAGTTTATTTTTGTAAAAGATAAAAATAAAAAAAATCGTATTTTTGCATTTTTTTTCAATATTTTTGAGGTTATATAAAAAAATGGTTTGAGAAAAAGTTGTAGACATTTATACTATCTACAACTTTTGTATTTGACTTTTTTCGATAGGAGGTCTACTTTAGACAGAAATCGTAAAAAACCATGATTTTTGACACCCACCCCACTTTTTCGCCCACCCACCCCCTTTCCCCCAATTTGTTTGTGGGCAATTAATTTTTCCCCTTTCATATACCATTTATCCTAAATTTTCCAACCACCCATATGCTGCTTATAATTTTTTTATTTTCAAAAATTATTGGCACTGGTCTACTACCTACCTACCTACCTACCACTTGTTTAAATTTCTTTTTCCAACCAAAATAAAATGAACTACATTTTTCAAGGACGATTGCTGTCGCAAAGGAAAAAAAACCTACCTACCTACCTACATATTACGTGTGAACCTACACCTAAAAGCAATGCGCCTGTGCTTTGCGATTAATGAAAAAGGAAACAAAAATATGGAAATAGAAAACCACCCTCCACTTAAAAAAATACCTAAATATCTAACTACCATCGAAAAAAAATTTAAAATAAAAAAAAAAAACTTATCAACCTTCTTCTGCTTACACGTATACCTACCCACCAGCACACCAGTCACTTGTAAAAGTTGTTTTTCTTCTTTTTTCATCAATCTTAAAAACTAGCCATCTCGTCTTCGCCCTGCTTGTGCGAAGCAATCCAGTTGTGAAAAAAAATATATACCCACACGACAAAACGATCCTTTTTGTTTTCATTTTTGTTTCTATTCAACTTACATCTCGGTCCTTCGCATTTAAGAAATGTGTTAAAAATAACTCTCTCTTTCCCACTCATTATAAGAACTTTTTTTAATGTTGCGAAGGATTTCTGCTTTATTATGATTTGGACCTATTGACAATTTGAGGGTTGAAATTCATTTTCAGACAATTTTGCTCATACACTCTTGTCATATATACATATATCTAAAATTGTTTTTATTCAAATTATTATTTTGAATCATGTGTTGTTATGAGTTTCCTGAATAATTTAAGAAAAAAACATAATTCATAAGTACATTCTCGCAGACAAATGTATTTTTTTATTCTTTTCCTTATTCGTGTCAACATTTAACTACTTTCTCGCTTCCTCCCATTAAATAAATTCATCTATAAAAATCAACCCTCTCTTTTCTACGCAGTCATCGAAAAATTTTAAAATGTTTCTCAACAATTTAATTCTTGGATACATGTTTTGGACCTATGGGTAAAATCTGATGGTAGAAAATTTCAAGCACAGGAATTTGTTCTACGTGCGACATCTTTACTAGTTATATGATCTTTGCTCCAACTTATAGGGACGTATCTAAGTTTAATACAACTAATGAAGATAACCCTAAGCCATGGTGTTATTACATTTAAAGCGTGTTGAAGAAAAGCTGGAATTATCTCATCTGGTCCTGCAGATTTATAGGGTTTAAACGAGTTGATTGCCAAGATCTGCTCTGTAATAATCTGTTCTATGTTTGATTCTTGGTATGTGGATTCAAGCAAGTTTGATTGCGTGAATCCAGATATATCAGGATTTTTACAGCCAGGGATGTGTCTTTCCATAAAGTGTTTCTTGGCTCGAGTTCGACCATGATCCGTCAGGATGCTTAATGTAACCCGGTGTCGTGGGGTTAAAAGCAAGGACTTTACGAAGCCTAGCCGCCTCACTTGTGTTCTCAATGCATTCGCAGTGCCTAGCCCATCAATCTTTTTTAGCCCTCCTCAGTTCTTTGCTGTAAAGGTTAAGTTCGGCTCTATATGAATTCAGGTCTTTCTCTAGTTTGCTCATTTTTGCTCCATTGAAAAGTTTTCTGACCTCTGTTCTACGTTTCTTTAGCTCACTGTTCCACTATGGTGGGTCAGTGGGTTTTGTGCAACGGGATAGGGGACAGTGATTTTCAAAAGAAGTTTTCATTTTACTAGTAAGGTTTTGGACAGTAGTATCGATGGCTGATGTATTTGAAGGCGTATTTTCTCCTGGTGGGTCGATACGCTCCTTCAGCCAATTTGTGTACTAGTTGGGTTTCTGTAAGGTTTGATATCTATTAAATTTCTGTCTAGGGTGAAGAGTATCCTAAAGTGATCCGAGAAGGATTCCTCTGGTGATACTCTCCAATCTCCTATCAAAATTTGCTCATTAATGCTCATAAGAGTCAGATCTAGAATTTCTTCTCTGTTTTTGTTCCGAAATGTTGGGTATTGCATATCGTCATGTTAGAACAAAGAATGTATTCAAAAATTGACTCACCTCTCTTATTGATGTCATTACCACCCCATTGTATATTATGGCGTTGGCATCACATCCCATCACCAAAGGTGTTCCATTTACCGTGGAATAGTCCACAAGCTCCCGGACTGTTTTTGATGGTGGGATCTCTTCTTCGTATGGCATGTACGTTGACGTTAAGATGAAGTTGCCTTCCTTGGATTCAACGCTGACTGCCGCATTATCGTTGTTGCTGTACCTAGATTATTAATTCATTAATCGACTTTTTCGCTAAAATACAACTTCTTACTTTACCTACTTCAGACGTGGAATGAAAAAGGTTGTAGTATTTTGACCTCAATCCATTTACCTGGTTCTTACAGATCCATGGTTCTTGGATCAAGGCCACATCCACGTTCTTTTGAGACATGAAAGCATTAGGTCGTGAGTCGTTGCTTTAGCGTGATGCAAGTTGATTTGCACCACCACCAGCTTTGGCTCCCCTTTGCTATCATGCCTTCTTACCTTTACGGTGCCAATACCGTACTTCAACACGTCTCCTTTCGTTTTAAGCAGGAGCCCACCTTTGATTTGATGAGCTTCCACTCCCCTACGGGTATTTCCGTGTTTTGTCCTTTTAGCAGTCTGACTATGTCCGCGACCTCGTGAGTTGGTGGTGGCATCCATATATTGATCTGCTGGACAAGTGGTATAGCTGTCACGGGAATGATTTCAAGAGACGCCCCTTCCCACAGTTCGCCACATTTGGCGATTATGTTGGAAAGGAAATCTCTTGTTTTCTAATCACCGCAGCAGACCACCTTAACTCCCTTTCGCCATCCAGCGCCATCGAAGGTAAAGTTTGCAGGACCATCGTTTTCGGGTAACGCCATCACCGCTTTAAGGATCTCGTTTTCCACAAGAAGCCAATTTTCCGCTGAGATTTTCCAATCAGGGTTGTCCCGACTTATTATGGCCACTTGTAGATCAATCGGGGTGGTGTCAAAGCTGCTGGTTTTCAATTTCTTGACACCTTCAGTTTCAGCTACTTCCTCCGACCTATCTCTTTTTGGTACTCTTGGCTTTGTCCTAGTGGGGTTGCCTCCTTGCGCTTTGCTTTTCGTAGCAGTAAAGGGCAATATCTTACTGGCCGTCGCACATAGGGGTATTTAATCAATTTAGGCGGACAAAACACGAAATTTTAAACTGATCCAACAGCAAAAATTCAACTTCCTACTAAAATTAAATAACTTACTTAGCATTGTCTTATAGTTTTAAAACTGATTACCACTCCAGGTTACTAACAGCACCACTCTAGAGTTCAGAGTTTTCAACCCAAAAATAAAATAAAATTTTATTATAGTTTAGCGACAGTGCTTAATTAAGTACTTTTTTTTTAAGTGGCTATAGAAAAAAGTTTTTATGCAATATTGATAAAGAGATACGAAGCTTTCTACTAGATGCTGTATCTAAATGTTATATTACTTTAAAAATAAAATAGTGATATGATAAATCTTAATATAAATTAAACGTAAAAATATTGTCTTTCTGTGTTGGTAAGGAGAAAAGTTATACTATTTCACATTATTGCGTGATAAAATTTAATATTTTCTAAAGGTTAAACTCATATCAAATTGAAGCTGTAAATAAAAATTGCAACTAAGTGCAACTTTGACCCATTTGCCCCCTTTAAACGCTTTAGGTTTTAAAATGCTTACTTTGTTTCATGCATCTATATTTTAAGTTTTTTTTTTAAGATTCAACTTCTTGAATTACAAAACCTGATCCCTCATAATTTTTCCTAAATTTTAAGACCTTTATGTTGGCAATACCATTAGTGAAACTCCATTTTTAAGCGTTTTAAAAAACTATTTGGGTCCATACTTGAGACTTTTTGTTTGATCAAAAATAGGTTTTGGAAGAAAAATGTTTTCATTGAAATTAACAGTTAAAATACTTTATTCCAGTATTAATTACCTTGTCGTTGAAGAAAAACCGAAAAAAAAATTTTGTCCGCGTAAAACTGGCAAATCTATGTGCGTCGCCTGATCAACATCTGTGCCATTTCCAGCATTAGAGTTAGTACCAGGTTGTTCACAGTCTACCTTTTTAGAGTTCGACCTAGATGTGGCAGCATTAACTCCTTTGCTCCTAGACTTTTTGGTTTCCGTTTGCTGAGAGGGGTCTAAGGGTGTAGTGGCAGTGTCTGCCTTACGTTCATAGGCCCTTATCTGCTTTTTGTGCTTTTTTAGGAGAGCCTTATCTCTTGCACTAAGAGTTGAAGGATCCTTATTTTCTGTGGCTCTCACGAATCTCTTCGAACATATGTAGCTCCTGCGGTTTCTCGATTCCTTGAGGTGTTCAGCAGACTTTAGCTTGATGTCTTCTTGACTCGGATCTATTAGTAGCTCATCCTCGGTTTGACTACCTATAGAAGGAGGTCCGTTCGAGTTATCCAGACCTGCGATTGTTAGCTGATCAAGGTCAGGAAGGAGGTCCACTGCTAAAATGACAGCCATTTGTCTTTTAAGCTCTTGCTTTCCATTGTATACATTTGTCACTGGCGACTTAGCTTCTTGCAAAGCCAAGCCCTTGCCGACAGCCGTGACTTCTGCCGACACTTGAGTGTATATCCCCACTCGATTTTTGTTATCTTGTAAACTTTTACTTTCCATGATTATATATTAGATAAACCTCCCTGCGTTTTTTTGGTTTTCTTGGTTGTAAGCCTCTGCAACTGGATTGCTGGAGAGTCAAACGTAAGACCACCCGCCGCGACAAGGCGAAAACCTCGGGTTTTTCGCCGCGACCTAACCTAAATTCTATTAGTTTAAGCAATTTTGAATGGAATGAAGTTGATAGTGAGAGAAATTTTTAGCATATCACAACTTAATAAATCTATGCTAGAATACTCACAATTTATTCCTTCCTCTATATACACAGCAGTACCACCAGACGCATAAGAATTATTACACTTCGCATACATCTTATAACCCGAAATATTAAAAAATTCCTTCTCATGTTCAAAAATCCATATTTCAGTTAGAAAAACTATATTTGGCTTATTGACGAAAGATTCAAGATGAACCAAAAATAAATCAAAATTCTTTCTCAAACTTCTTATATTTTGTTCAATAATGAAAAATTTATTTTCATAACTATCTGAGTTGAAAACACTTTTATAAAATTCACTATCAAATTGGCAAAAAGGAGTAGTAAGTGAAGAAGCATTTAAATCAAAATTAAAATTAAGTTCCATGACTAGTTAATTTTATTAAAATCTTCAAAAGAAGATATACGAAACATCTTCCTTCCTTCATGTTTCTTCATTGAAATTACTCCTTTTTTTATCCATAAAAAGGAAAAACTTTTGTCTTTTTTAATTTGCCTTGCTTTGTAGAATAAACTTCTATTTAAACTTGTGAGAGTCCCATTGATAAATATAGGTTTTTTTTTTAGATTGTTCACTAAAAATAAGAGATGAAAGTTGTTTTTTTCGTTGATTAGAGATGATCCTTTCCTTGCAATGCATATTTTTGAATTTAACACTAATGACGTTCTTTGTTTTTTTAGCTTTAGATAGAGAGCTTTTATTTTTTTCTATCGAATTATTGTGAATCGGTTTTACATAGCATTGTTGGATGTCAGAAGCGCAGAGACTAACACCTAAACCTTCTGCAATCAGCTTCACAGCAGACGGCAAAGCGCTTTTTTGGTCAACATCTGGTATACCCACAATGTCAATGCATTTGTTGAGCGATTTTGGTGTAATGCATTCACTTTGTTTTGTAAATTATCAACCTTGGTCTGAGATAATGCATTTTGGTTCATTTTGTTAAGAGAAATTATCTCTTTGTTCATTGACAAGATCTCCTTATAAACTATTTCCAAAGTAATCGGTTGGGTGATATCAGTTCCAGAAGACATTGACGTGCAATTGAATTGCAATTGACTGATCTCTTTAGTTATTAGTAGGTGAAGTGGGGATGATTTTGGCGACGGTGCACAGTGGTGCCATTAGACGTTTTTGGCGACAAAATTCATTTGCACGGCCATTTCTGGACGAAAAGTCATGAAATTTGGTACACTAAATGATTATAGTATGGAGAATACGAAAAGGCTGCCAACTTTTTTTTATTCAAAATGGCGGCTCCAAAATGGCGTAAAGAATGAGCGTTAAAATAGAATTTTCATTTTCAAAACAGTATATAAGCTAGAAATTGGGCTAAATTCATGTCAAAAAGGTGTTAGATTTAAGATTTAGAAGTCATAGATTCATATTCTTTACAAAAAAATCAAAAAAATTGAGAACAAGGTCCAAAAAATGCCAATTTAGTAAAACACACTTTAAGACCTCTAATTACTCTATTTCATGCATTTTTTTTTAAATTTATCACAATTTTGAGATCTCTTCTATTTATGTTTCATAAGAAAATTGAAAATATTGGGGTTATATGGTTGCCAACTATGTTTTTAATTAAATATAAGAAAACATGATATAATGAAAAGTTTCAATAAAACTGAGAATTTATTTTTTTCGTAAACCAAAATATACTTTTCTAATAGATCTTAGCGTTTTAAATTCAAATCCGGAGTCCAAAAAATCTATGACGTCACGTTTCGAAGATAAAAATTAATATTGATCTGCTTATATCTCGAAAACGTGACGTCATAGATTTTTTTGACTCCGGATTTCAATTTAAAACGCTAAGATCTATTAGAAAAGTATATTTTGGTTTACGAAAAAAATAAATTCTCAGTTTTATTGAACATTGAAACTTTTCATTATATCATGTTTTCTTATATTTAATTAAAAACATAGTTGGCAACCATATAACCCCAATGTTTTCAATTTTCTTATTTAACATAAATAGAAGAGATCTCAAAATTGTGATAAATTTAAAAGAAAATGCATGAAATAGAGTAATTAGAGGTCTTAAAGTGTGTTTTACTAAATTGGCATTTTTTGGACCTTGTTCTCAATTTTTTTGATTTTTTTGTAAAGAATATGAATCTATGAGTTCTAAATCTTAAATCTAACACCTTTTTGACATGAATTTAGCCCAATTTCTAGCTTATATACTGTTTTGAAAATGAAAATTCTATTTTAACGCTCATTCTTTACGCCATTTTGGAGCCGCCATTTTAAATAAAAAAAAGTTGGCAGCCTTTTCGTATTCTCCATACTATAATCATTCAGTGTACCAAATTTCATGACTTTTCGTCCAGAAACGGCCGTGCAAATGAATTTTGACGCCAAAAACGAAGAATGGCACCACTGTGCGGTGGTGGGTTGGAGAGTTTGCAGTTATTGTTGTCGTCGAAGACAATCTTTGAACTTTGATGGTTATGATTAATATCAACTGTTTGAGGTGGTGGAGGTGGCGGAGTTGGAGGCTTTGATACTGTAGTTGACGTGGATGTTGATGTGAGTGTTGATTGTGGTGGTGTGATGGCGGGTAGAGTTGAAGTGGTGGTGGAATTTTGGTTAAGTGGAATGCTGTGTAGTGGTTGTGATACAAGTGATGAGGTTGGTGATGATGCTGACGAGGTTTGAGCTTGCTTGTGTGATGCCGGCAAAGTTGATGATGTAAATGAAGATGCTGATGTTGATGAAAATGATGATGGTGTTGGTGCATTCGAATTTGAAATTAGTGTTGCAGAATGACGAAGCGAATCTCTTCTCTTTTTATTACACTTAGGACAGAAGAATGGTATTTTATTTTTAATGTAAAAGTCTCTGTCATCAGATTCTAAATCAACACATTTTAATTGAAAAAATATTTTGCAGTTTTGACACAAAATTCTTGCTTCCCGACTCCCAACTTTCAAATTACACAAACAGTACATTTGAATTTAAATTTAAACAAATTATGAAAAATTCTCTAAACGTGTACACCCCACAACGTCACGATGAGAACTGACCAGCCATTACAAATTTTTGGAAAATAGGCTATCACAAACAAACTAGGCTATCACAACCAATTTCTTTAGTAAATTCTAATAGTTTAAACAATTTTGAATGGAATGAGTAAAAATTCAGACCAGCCATTACAAAATTTTGGAAAATATGCTATCACAAACAATTTGTTAAACCACAAACGATTTTGTTGGTAAATTCTATTAGTTTAAACAATTTTGAATGGAATGAGTAAAAATTCAGACCAGCTATTACAAGATTTTGGAAAATAGGCTATCACAAACAAACTAGGTTGTCACAAACGATTTCTTTAGTAAATTCTATTAGTTTAAACAATTTTGGATGGAATGAGTAAAAATTCAGACCAGCCATTACAAGATTTTGGAAAATAGGCTATCACAAACAAAATAGGTTGTCCCAAACGGTTTCTTTAGCAAATTCTATTAGTTTAATCAATTTTGAATGGAATGAATAAAAATTTGGACCAGCCATTACAAGATTTTGGAAAACATTCTATCACAAACAAACTAGGTTGTCAAAAATGATGTCTTTAGTAAATTTTAATACTTCAAAAAATTTTGAATGGATTGCGTAAAAATTCAGACCAGCCATAATAAGATTTTGGAAAATAGGCTATCAAAAACAAACTAGGTTGTCACAAACGATTTCTTTAGCAAATTCTATTAGTTTAATCAATTTTGAATGGAATGAATAAAAATTTGGACCAGCCATTACAAGATTTTTGAAAATAGGCTATCACAAACAAACTAGGTTGTCAAAAATAATGTCTTTAGTAAATTCTAATACTTTAAAAAATTTTGAATGGATTGCGTAAAAATTAAGACCAGCCATAATAAGATTTTGGAAAATAGGCTATCACAAACAAACTATTTTGTCACAAACGATTTCTTTAGCAAATTCTAATAGTTTAAACAATTTTGAATGGAATGAGTAGAAATTCAGACCAGCCATTACAAGATTTTGGAAAATAGACTATCACAAACAAACTAGGTTGTCACAAATGGTTTCCTTAGCAAATTCTATTAGTTTACTCAATTTTGAATGGAATGAATAAAAATTTGGACCAGCCATTACAAGATTTTGGAAAATAGGCTATCACAAACAAACTAGGTTGTCAAAAATGATGTCTTTAGTAAATTCCAAATCTTCAAAAAATTTTGAATGGATTGCGTAAAAATTCAGACCAGCCATAATAAGATTTTGGAAAATAGGCTATCACAAACAAACTAGGTTGTCACAAACGATTTCTTTAGCTAATTCTAATAGTTTAAACAATTTTAAATGGAATGAGTATAAATTCAGACCAGCCATTACAAGACTTCGAAAGATAGGCTATCACCAGGGTTAGGATGTTGTGGAATTTGCCTTTTTTCCAATCGTACGACATTATAGATTAAAAACAAACACGTTTCACGTCCTCCTCGTGCCAAATAAATGTATTTTATTTTACCTTTTTTTACCTTTTTTTGCCTTTTCTTTCGTTATTGCCTTTTTTGCCTTTTCTCTTGTTATTGCCTTTTTTTGCCTTTTTCTATGTTTTTTTTTATCTTTAATGCCTACACACAAAACACTCAAATACAAACAAAAAGCTAACTTACTCAATATATTACTTACTCAATATATCTATATAAAGGATTCATTAATTACCCCACACAAACAAAATTTATTGCCTTCTATGTTCAATTGTGAGGCCGGCAACCGACACGTATCAGGGCTCAAAAGCTAACTTACTCAATTTACAATGTACGACTGTAGAAGTTCTCCAGATTTTGACAATCAAGAGAGATTTGGAAGCCGCGAAAGGGGCAGTCGCAAAAAATTTTGTTGAGAAGTACAAATCAGTTTTTTGCCAAATAAAGGACTCGAGAGAGTTGAATCGACTAGGATTTTGCCATGGGTATTGTCTTTTAAGGCTTTCACGGTTTCTTACAGACATAATTTTTAAAATTCTCGGATTAGCCGCGTTTTTTATAAACAAAGAAAGTACTTTTGTACTCACCCCGAACGTTTCGCATCAAATTTCATTGAGCGTGGTCACCGGGAAACTGCCATAAAATGTTAAAGATGGTTAGATCGGCTCCGCAAGTTGTATTTGTGTGTAGGCCGTTCTAACTCTGGTTGTTGTTGTTGTTGTTGTTGTTGTTGTTGTTGTTGTTGTTGTTGTTGTTGTTGTTGTTGTTGTTGTTGTTGTTGTTGTTGTTGTTGTTGGGGTTCTTCTTGAGTTTGAATTTGTTGGGAGCAAACAATGCTCACTACATCACGGGGTGTTATCACTTCAACTTGGGATGACCGTGAGGTGTTGATGACGGTATCCCACGAACGCGAAAGTTTAAAACTATCGTCACGATTGAAGTTTTTGTGGCGTTTTATTTCAATCGCCTCGCGTACCAGCCGTGGAATGTAGTGCGACTCTTGAGCTAACACCTTCGCTTGGTCGAAGTGTATCCAGTGGTGTTCGTCTGGATTGTCCAATAAGTGCTCGCAAATTGCCGATTTTTCCCGTTGGCTTTTGCTAACCGCACTTATGTGCTCTTTTAAGCGAGTGGCAATGCTTCTTTGTGTTTGTCCAACGTAACACGACCCACAGCTACAAGGAACAGCATACACGCCTGGTGTTTGCAAAGGAAATTGGTCCTTTGGTGACTGGAGATAGTTTTTTATCTATTTTGGTGGCATAAATATGGATTTTACTCCATATCTTTTTAATACCTTGCCAACTCTATCTGTCACCCCCTTGACATATGGTAAGAAAGCTTTTTTGTCCAGGTTGCTTTCTTCCCTCTCCTGTGACACCTTTGGTTTCCACGTTCTTTGTTTCTTCGAATATCCATTCGCCTGGAGAACATTGTCCACCAAATTTAGCTCAGCCGTCAGATGTTCTTCGTCACAAATTCTGTGAGCGCGCTGAACTAGTGTCGAAACCACAGACCTTAAATTCGCTGGGTGGTGGTGCGATGTAGCATGTAGGTATCTGTTAGTGTGCGTTTCTTTCCTATATACTATGTGCCCTAATGTACCATTTATTTTCCTAATGACTTTCACATCCAAAAATGCAATGGAATTGTCTTTTTCTTTCTCCATGGTGAAACTAATTTTTGGATGTTGAGAGTTCAGATGTTCGAAGAAACTCACAATATTTGACTTTTTGAGGATGCAGAACGTGTCATCAACATACCTCAACCATATTTTGGGTTTCTCTAGAAAATCATTTAGGGCTTTTGTTTCAAAATATTCCATCCACAAATCTGCGACAAGGGGTGCTAAAGGTAAACCCATGGCAACCCCGTCCACTTGTAAATAGAACTTTTTATTGAAACAAAAATAGCCCGAGGATAGACAGTACTCCAGGAGCGGCATGTAGTTGTCGTTGATGCTGGTAGATGGTAAACGTTCCCTGATAACAGTCAGCACCTCCTGCACAGGTACATTTGTAAAAAGTGATGTGACGTCAAAGCTCACCATTACTTCATCCTCTTCGAGTCTTAAGCTACCGAGAATCGACACAAAGTGTGAAGAGTCCTTTACGTGGTGTTCTGTCGACCCAATTAATGGTTTGAAAACTTCAACTAAATGCTTTGCTAAATTGTAACACGGAGCATTTATTTGGCTCACTATCGGTCGCATAGGATACCCTTCCTTATGAATTTTCGGCAGTCCGTACAATTTTGGTGCCTGAGTACATGAGGGAATTAAGCGTTTATTTGGCAAGATCGCTTTATTTTCATTAATGAGCTTTGTCACTTTTCTTAAGACCCGGGCTGTAGGATCATAATCAACCGGCGAATAAGTGTTTGTGTCTTGCACTAGAACACTCATCTTATCATAATTATCACTTTTATTTACAACAACAGTAGCATTACCTTTGTCTGCAGGGAGAAGTTGAAGTGATAACACCCCGTGATGTAGTGAGCATTGTTTGCTCCCAACAAATTCAAACTCAAGAAGAACCCCAACAACAACAACAACAACAACAACAACAACAACAACGACAACCAGGGTTAATTAGCTCTCATCGTAGTGAATTAAATTCAATTTCTGTGAAGCTATATGAAATGCATCAACACCTTGCATTAGTTCTTAGTGAAGAAGATTTTAGTGTGTGTGACAGAATAACTTGTGTGCAAGCAAACAGTATTAAACAACATTGTACTCAAAAACAACAACAAAAATTTGAGAAACTAATCAACGCGCAAACTAAACAACGAGAGCAAAATTCAATCGAACTTAAAAAAGCCGTTGTCAACGTATCAAATATAGACTTGAGTCCAGCAGCCACAAGCATTCTAAGCAAAGGTTTAAACTTTGCACCCACTCCACGTCGTGTGCCAATCGAGACTGTGATAGGCAGTGTAGAAGAATGCATCTCGCGCAACAAACTCAACAGCATTGATGCCGAGACAATTCGACAAGACGTAGCGGTGCTGGTTAGAAGAACAACAACATCATCAACAACAACTAGCAATGTAAGCAGAGACGAATGGGTTGTATTGAATGAGTTGCGTAGGGAAGAAAGAATTTTCATTCTCCCTGCAGACAAAGGTAATGCTACTGTTGTTGTAAATAAAAGTGATTATTATGATAAGATGACGTCGCCTCAATAAAATAATGTCGTATGTTACATTCGGCTACTTTTGGGAAAACTCAATTAAAGTTCAGATTTTTTTTTCTCGAAAACTGTACGGTCAATTTTTTTTAAAATATCATGGCGTATACAAAAAATATTTGTCTATTGAAATTTGTTAGAATTATTTCAATATTCCAATCCAGAAACAAATAATAGTCAATTTTCTCCAATATGCCGATGTCGTATGTAACGTTTTCACAGAAACTATTTGTTAGCCAAACACATACGACAAATTGATGACACATACGACAAAAATAAGCAAAGTTTAATTCGACACTTGTTTACGACATACGACAAAAAGATGTCAAATTCAATGCGAAAAAACATAGAAGAAGGTTTTTTCTTTTAACCCGAATTTAGCGAAACTCGATTTTAACAAAAACATCAATGGTAAAATAACATACATCTAACTTCTTAACTTAGAATTGGTTTAGAAGCAGTTCACCTATAAAATGATAGAACTTTTTAAATTTGGAAGTGAGATGTATGTGTTATTTTTTGTTAAAATCGAGGTTTCGCTAAATTCGGATATATTACTATGGGCTATACTTCACAACAAAATTCTTTCTTAAAGAGAAACTAACATAAATAGAAAAAAAAAATAATAGGTACATTATTTTTAAAGCAATTTTAGAATTAATGAGATAACAGTTTACTAACGGCCATATTATTCACTAGTTTAAAGAATACATCTGGATGTAAACAATGTCAAATGTCAAAAATAAATCCAATTCCATAATATTCACTTCTTAAATCCAATCTTAAATCCAATTTTTTAAATCCAATCTCGTTAAATCCAAACAAATTTAAACTGCTCTCTGGAGGTCTGTTTAACTTTATAAATCCAGATGTAAAATGCATTTTCACAGTGTTGAGTTGTTTTGTAAAGTATTTTGTGAAGGCAAAATAGAGATAAATGCAAATAATACCAAAATTATTGAATAATCACATAATTTTTTTTGAGTGAATAATATGAAGAAAAAATTAAATCCTTGGATTTATGAAATTCAGATTTAATGGATTAGATTTAAAATTAACTTTAATCCAAACTAAATCCAGAGTGAATAATATGGCCGTAATACTATGTTTCCACCTACGCTAAATCTGAGATTTAGCTTAGTAGATTTAGAATACATCTCGAGTTTTATTTTTAATCTACTTCGCTTAGTCTCAGATTTGGGTTCAGCTTCCCTAAATCTAAGATTTTCACCTACTTTCCGAGATTTAGAATAAAACTCGAGATTTGTGCTAAATCTACTTAGCTAAATCTCGATTTAAGGTAGGTGGAAACGTAGTATAAAATTAAGTTACTGTTCAAGTTGAATTAAAATTATTACAGTTTAAAGATAGCACGATAAAAGCTTCATACAAATTTCGTAGGGCCAAGTTTACATTGTCACTGGATTATGGGAACATTGAGGGAACCTAAAGGATCGACACAAAGGAATTCATCTTACCATATGTAGTTACGTATGCTGAATTAATAAAATCATAAAACAACTATTTTATGCTCTTTGTATGCATAAATAGAGCATAAAGCTCCTCGGACAAACTTGGCGCAGGTCCTCGTCCAACCTGCTCGACATCTTGATTGCAACTGAAATTACACTCGTCAGTGTATTTCCTTATGGAATATACGACAAACGTTTACTGAAATTCCAGTAAAATATTGTTGTTTGTGTAGCAAAAACAGCACATACGACAATTATTTACCGAACGAAGAAAAACACAGATTTTGTATGAAAAAATTGTAGTATGTGATAATTTTTGTCGTATGTGCACGTTTTCTGTGCACTTACGACAAAAAGCTACTGAAAATGTTTGTAAACCTACACATACGACAAAACTCATAGCGATTATCTCGGAAACGGATTAAGATATCGAAAAACGGATTACACAGAATGAAAGAGAAAAAATCAATTAGCAAAACTGCATTCAAATCTCAAAACCTCAATTTTGCACATACGACAATATTTTATTGAGGCGACGATGAGTGTTCTAGTGCAAGACACAAACACTTATTCGCCGGTTGATTATGATCCTACAGCCCGGGTCTTAAGAAAAGTGACAAAGCTCATTAATGAAAATAAAGCGATCTTGCCAAATAAACGCTTAATTCCCTCATGTACTCAGGCACCAAAATTGTACGGACTGCCGAAAATTCATAAGGAAGGGTATCCTATGCGACCGATAGTGAGCCAAATAAATGCTCCGTGTTACAATTTAGCAAAGCATTTAGTTGAAGTTTTCAAACCATTAATTGGGTCGACAGAACACCACGTAAAGGACTCTTCACACTTTGTGTCGATTCTCGGTAGCTTAAGACTCGAAGAGGATGAAGTAATGGTGAGCTTTGACGTCACATCACTTTTTACAAATGTACCTGTGCAGGAGGTGCTGACTGTTATCAGGGAACGTTTACCATCTACCAGCATCAACGACAACTACATGCCGCTCCTGGAGTACTGTCTATCCTCGGGCTATTTTTGTTTCAATAAAAAGTTCTATTTACAAGTGGACGGGGTTGCCATGGGTTTACCTTTAGCACCCCTTGTCGCAGATTTGTGGATGGAATATTTTGAAACAAAAGCCCTAAATGATTTTCTAGAGAAACCCAAAATATGGTTGAGGTATGTGGATAACACGTTCTGCATCCTCAAAAAGTCAAATATTGTGAGTTTCTTCGAACATCTGAACTCTCAACATCCAAAAATTAGTTTCACCATGGAGAAAGAAAAAGACAATTCCATTGCATTTTTGGATGTGAAAGTCATTAGGAAAATAAATGGTACATTAGGGCACACAGTATATAGGAAAGAAACGCACACTAACAGATACCTACATGCAACATCGCACCACCACCCAGCGAATTTAAGGTCTGTGGTTTCGACACTAGTTCAGCGCGCTCACAGAATTTGTGACGAAGAACATCTGACGGCTGAGCTAAATTTGGTGGACAATGTTCTCCAGGCGAATGGATATTCGAAGAAACAAAGAACGTGGAAACCAAAGGTGTCACAGGAGAGGGAAGAAAGCAACCTGGACAAAAAAGCTTTCTTACCATATGTCAAGGGGGTGACAGATAGAGTTGGCAAGGTATTAAAAAGATATATAGTAAAATCCATATTTATGCCACCAAAAAAGATAAAAAACTATCTCCAGTCACCAAAGGACCAATTTCCTTTGCAAACACCAGGCATGTATGCTGTTCCTTGTAGCTGTGGGTCGTGTTACGTTGGACAAACACAAAGAAGCATTGCCACTCGCTTAAAAGAGCACATAAGTGCGGTTAGCAAAAGCCAACGGGAAAAATCGGCAATTTGCGAGCACTTATTGGACAATCCAGACGAACACCACTGGATACACTTCGACCAAGCGAAGGTGTTAGCTCAAGAGTCGCACTACATTCCACGGCTGGTACGCGAGGCGATTGAAATAAAACGCCACAAAAACTTCAATCGTGACGATAGTTTTAAACTTTCGCGTTCGTGGGATACCGTCATCAACACCTCACGGTCATCCCAAGTTGAAGTGATAACACCCCGTGATGTAGTGACCATTGTTTGCTCCCAACAAATTCAAACTCAAGAAGAACCCCAACAACAACAACAACAACCAGAGTTAGAACGGCCTACACACAAATACAACTTGCGGAGCCGATCTAACCAACTTTAACATTTTATGGCAGTTTCCCGGTGACCACGCTCAATGAAATTTGATGCGAAACGTTCGGGGTGAGTACAAAAGTACTTTCTTTGTTTATAAAAAACGCGGCTAATCCGAGAAATTTAAAAATTATGGGTATTGTCACTTTAGTCACCTGCAGCTTACGTTCACACGAGTCGAAAAGCCTCGCCGCACGGCAAAAATCGACTCGTGATAAGTCCCCATTAAGGGACAATCGCAGGCGCTTTTTACCTGAAAATTTAACTCATGATTGTTCAAAATTACTACAATAAATTTATATAATATTACATTCTTTCTCTCAATAAATGCCTTTTTATGCCTTTTTGGCAGTTTTATTTTGCCTTTTTTAAGTTTTTAGGTCCACAAGATCCTATCCCTGGCTATCACAAACAAACTAGGTTGTCACAAACGATTTCTTTAGTAAATTCTAATAGTTTAAACAACAGACCAGCCATTATAAGATTTTGGAAAATAGGCTATCACAAATAATTTGTTAAACCGATCGAATGAAGTTAAACATTGGATAAGGTTTTTTACCCATAAGAGTTTAGATCAAAAATGGGAGTCGCAGACTTATTTGGATTAATAAATTAAGAATTCAGACTTCATTTCCCATCTTTGAAGTAGTAACAACCATAGTTTATGCTTACAATCAATCCTGTATACTTGTATAAATTTGCAACATGTTGCTCACCTCAAAGTATAAAAACTCACCTCAGCATCATGAATCGTATGTACATATAGTTCCTCCTATGTTGATAAACAAATTGAAAGTGTGGTGAAATTTTAGTTAGTTTTTCTTATTTTTCTGGACCACTAAGTTGTCACAAACTATTTTATTGATATTATCGATTTCTGATCGAATGAGTATAAAAAAGTCCATACGATTTCAGTTTGTAACTGTAATATTTGTATATATATCTTCAACTTTGGAAACTTTTATACCTTTTTGAAAACTGCATAATATTAGGACAAGTTTTTGAAATAATAAACCAGTGTCACACCATACAAATGTTTTTCGGTGTGTTGCTCTGAAATAAATGTGAAAAATTCAGTTCTGAAAAAACTGGGAACTCTTAATTAATTTGCAGCAATGGCGTATGAAATAAACAAATATTTTGATCAATTAATTGTTTCTTATTATTGGACAATGTTTAAGTGAAAGAATAATAAAAAACAAAAATAAACTGGGGCGGAGGAAGCAAAATACTGTTGCAAAGTACGGATTTTTCGAAATTTCACATAAAAACATTAAGCACTACCGGCGCCCCTGGGCAAGATTGCGGTCACTTCCGGACTGCCAATCGAAAACGACATACTTTTATATGTATTTTTGTATTCTCACACACAAAACGAAGTTTTTATGAGAAATGGAGAAGCTGTCAATTTTTCAAGAATTGAAATATGAGCTGGGGAGTAGTTGTCGCGTCTATTTTAAAATAAATGAAAATTGTGAACAATAAGACTAATAAATATCGAAAGTTAAAGAGTGCTTACGTTGCACCCTCACTTATTTAGTCTTTTAAAGTGCAATATTTTACAAATAACCCATTTCGTGAATAGGTACAAGGTACATATTAATTTTGTTTTGACACATAAATATGACTGTACAGCTGAGAGCTGATTGATATTCTTTTCGGTACAGTTCTTCCAGAAGCCAAATAAATCAACCCAAAATTTTGGGGAGCCTTCATTCTTCAAAAAGCTTAGGACAAAAAAATAAGAGCGGCTTTGGAAAAGTAAAATAGAAAAAAATTTGGGCGCCTTTGTGAAAGTAAAAATAAATAAAACATCGATTGGAAAGACTTAGCTATTTATATAGACTTTTGTAAAAGTTCGGGCCGCCTTCGGCGCCCCTCAATTCCTGCGCCCCTGGGCGACGGCCCAGCCCCCCCCCCTAAAACCGGCCCTGACTAAAAATGCATTTAATCGAAAACCGTAAGGATTTGGGATGAACAAGTTACGAAATTCTGAGAGCCCTTAAGTTGGCCTATCAGCATATTTCGTTTGATCCATTACTTTTGGGACACCCTGTATAAGAAAAACCATTTTTGAGGTAATTTTGTTTTATCTTGAGGAAATTTTAATGAAAGTAGTGCCAAAAAAAAATTCACATTGAACCCTTTTTAACCCAATTCGGACTACAAAAAACTTAATTTAAAAAGAAAGTTTAACCAACATTTTAACCCAATTCGCACACGGCCTTAAATATTGCAATGTATAGAACAAAATATTTCCAGAATCCTTTGACCCATATGGATGCCGCAGAAGCAATCTTTTTATTTGAAACCATTCATCTTTGGTCTTTGATACAACGAAATCTAAACCTTTTTCGAAATAGTAGGTACATCAATCACAATCCCGAATAATTTCATTCTTTCACACTTTCATGTCTACCTTACTACCTACTATTTATTTCAGTTTTTAAATTTGTAGTTGGATATTTCTTTAAGATAAATCAGGATTTATTTACTTTACAGGCAATATTAACAGCAAAGCTTCGTATCTAGCAATGAAGGAAAATATATGCGTTCCTGCATGTACGGAACAAGTTTTAAGATATGCTGGGTTTGTATGCAATTGATTTTTTTAATCATCATTATTTTAACAAAGTTATAAACTCAAATGATCGCCATCATTTCATAGATCCTAAAACATATTGAAGTTTGGGTTGAAAATGATGAAAAAGAGTATGTACCTACATCAAGAGTAGGTACATGTAGTGTTCCAAAACTAAACATGTGTTTGATAAGGGTTGGGGTCGAAATTCTGTATGTTGCAAAATTCTGTATTCAAAACACCTACTGTATGTTTGACATGTATGTCAAAATTCTGTATGTGCAAAATGCTGTACGAACAAAATTTTGAAAGTCAAAATTCTGTATAGCAAGATTCTGGTTGGTCAAAATACTGTATTTCAAAATTCTGTAAATCAAAATTCTGTAAAAATGTTGTAAGAAATATCGCTTTGATAATAACTTTGTTCAAGAAAAAAAGCTTACCAACGTCCTTTTTTCATAGTTTTCAACATGCTTTCAAGAAGTTAACTAGTACTTTTCTTGATGAATAAGTCCCAAAATTGTGTTTCCTAAGTCTCTTGGAAATCGTTGCTTTCTTATGAGAAATTCTGCGCTAGGGATTTCATTTCCAGCTCCATCATATAACGGTTCAATCTGGGATTCAAAGTGAATTCCGCAAAAAAAACTTGTCTTTTTGTTGTCTAAATTTTTGTTTTGTACACATCCATGGTAGATTCTACCATTGAATAATTATATATAGAAGTGACACCGGAAAAAACGTCCGCTGTTTGAGGGGTGGAGCCACAATCGTTTGAGGAGTAGCGCCACAATCGTTTTAGGATTGTGTATTCGATGGCCGAAAAATCCCTGAAAAGGACTTTTGGTTACTAAGTAACCACATGTACAATATTATTTTTATTTGGTGTATTTGTATTAGTTTTTTTTGTGCTAGTAGTGTGTTTGTTTATTTTTGTTTCTGAAATATTGAAATTGAATTTATTTTAAATTTTTGTAATATTTTGAATTGAATATTTATTTTTGAATGTTTGATTCTTATGTATATTTGAAAGGATTTTGTTTTTTGTTTTTATTAACGACAAGAAGATTTTCTTCAGTTATAGAAGTGTTTATTTAATTTTTATTAGGGTGCTTTTTGTAACATCTAGGCCAAAGTTGTAGTTCACATTATTTGAATGTTTTCCACATGCACTGTGGCATATATTTACTATTTTCTTGAACCGCATAATGCAAGAGTAGGTTAGGATCAAGTTCATACAATATGGCCATATTTCATATTATTTTAAAGTATTTTAATACATATTTCAAAGTATTTTAATACAATACGAAACAACCTCTTTTATTTGCTTAAACTGATTTATGTTTGCGAGCAAGAACTTTGGATATACGGCTTTGTTCAAATTTGCAACTTTAAATGAAAAGGAGACTGGGCACTTTTGTATGGGACGTGGCCCATCGGTGTAACACATTGTGACATACATCAAATGAAAGGTCTCGATGAGTGTACTATTTTTTTGTATGGGCACAAGTCTGTATCTCGTGCAGGGAAAGTGCAGTGATGCATTTTATGTTAAAAAATATGTGTAATAAAATTCAGAAAAGTATACATTTTGACTAGATGCTCGATTAAATTGTTTCAAAAACATTACATAACTGTGTTGGAAGTTCAATTGGGCTATTCCATCACCAGTTTTCACCCATGACTTAATGCATTTTTCGGTTTTTTTAACACTTTTGTTTGGGACGTGGCTCATTGGTGTAACACATTGAGACACACATTAGATGAAAGATCTCAATGAGCGTGTTATTTCTTTGTACGGGCAAAAGACTCTATCTCGTGCAGGGAAAGTGCAGTGGTGCATTTTATGCTCAAAAATAAATGTAACACATTGAGACTTACATCAAATGAAAGGTACTGGTGAGCGCATTATTCCTTTGAATGGAACCAAAACTCTATCTCGTGGAAGGTGCAGTTTTGCATTTTATGTTCAAAAATGTATTAGGTACAGCTTATTTTACATGTTTGTGTTTTTAGAACAAAAAAAGGTATGGTTTGGAGTTTAAATTCACTCCAACATTTTATTAGTAATATAACTTAAAGTTTGATTTGCATTTTTGAAAAATTAGTCACAACCATCGTATATTTAAATTACTTTCAAACCAACAAGGTAGTTTCGCACACGACTTCAATAAATCATAATCTTTCATAAATACATAAAAACCGATAAATGCATTTTTTTTTTTTTAAATTAGAGCAGTTGATGGATTAGTCCAACAAAACAATGTTATTATAATGTTTTTGAATCAAGTCAATCGAGCATCTAGTCAAAATGTATGCTTTATTAAACATAATTATTAAACATAAAATGCATCACTGCACTTTCCCTGCACGAGACACAGACTTTTGGACATATAAAAAAATAACAAACTAATCGAGACCTTTCATTTGAAGTATGTATCAATGTGTTACACAAATGAGCCACGTCCCATACAAAAGTGTTTTAAAAACTGAAAAATGCATTGCGTCATGGGTGAAAACTGGTGATGAAATAGCCCAATTGATCTCCCAACACAGTTATGTAATTTTTTTGAACCAAGTTAATCGAGTGTCTAGTCAAAATGTATACTTTTCTGAATTTTATTTTTTACATTTTTAGACATAAAATGCACCACTGCACTTTCCCTGCACGAGATACAGACTTGTGCCCATACAAAAAAATAGTACACTCATCGAGACCTTTCATTTGATGTATATCTCAATGTGTTACACCAATGGGCCAAAATGCCCACTCTCCTTTAAAGTTTTTATGAAATGTTAAATTTTGAAAGAAAAAAAAAGTATTTCCGTACCATTTTTGGATACTTTTCTTTATTTTTAATTAAAACATTTTTTTTTATCTAAAATTTAAACGATATTTATTAATAAAATGTTCAAATAAACTCAAAAGGTAAAAAGGCCCATTTTGATCGCAATTGAAAGAAAATGTGGATTTTGGATAGTTCCAATGATTTTTCTATTTCACCATTTGAAATAAAATATTTGGGTCTAAGATCCTAAAACTAGAATAATGTAGTTTTTACATGCTTTTTATTTTGTCATGATACTATACCTATTGTCAAGCTATGCATTCATACAAAAAAAAAAGTTGAAATAACAATCAGACATGGGATTACTATAATAGCCCTGTTCCACTGGAGGTGGTAGTCTGCTAATAGTAGATTTTTTGTTTAATCTAGTTCTATCATCTGCCTACTCATGCTCTTCTTCCCGAGTGGATACATTTTGTATTGAATTCGTTGAAAGTGCGTTCCACCTCCCAAAGGAACAGGGCTTATAATAGAGAATGCAAAAAAGTGGGTCACGGAATTTCCGTTTGTCTGCCTGTCTACAGCTAAACGGATCTACATGTTAACATCAAACTTGGTATGAAGCACTTATTGGAGAATTTCCAGAATTTCCATTAGTTTTAGAACTAATTTTTTTAACCAAAAATAACGATACCTGTCATAAATCAATTTCGGAAATGTTTTTTCTAAAAATCTATCTTAGTAGAAGAAATCAAATCGAATAGGTACTTGTTTTGGAGCTTTTGATGAGCCTTTAATTTGATTATTGGTAAGGCTAGTAGAAAATAAAATTTACTAATGATAATTTAACTCAAACTTAACCAGGTCCCAGAGCCCAATAAATTTTTAACAGCTGAAAATTTTGTATTCACCTCAATAGTGTCAAAAATTTAACAAGAATTTAACTATTTAACGCAATTCACACACGGCCTAAATTGTTTTTTGGTGTGGTGAAATATGTAGAATTCCGGTAAATATTAAAGTCAGCTTTAAATTTGATTATTAATAGGGCCCAGCATCTCTAGTTGGTACCGTTTAAAAAATTTCAATTTCCCCTCCTTTGAATCAAAAATAAAAAAAAGTTTGAGCCAAATCGACTTATTGGTTTGAGCTCTTACCTGATTTACAATATTACGTTGAGTTTTTTTTAACGCTTTTCTATTTTTCTTTAAGGGCTATTAGCTGAAACGAACCTTAAATAATTTATGTTGAACATAAACGTTTAGGCTCTACTTTTACTTCGGCGTAAACTGACACATAAGGATTTATGTTGTAATTAAATGCTTAAGTTTCGATTCAGCAAAAATAGGCTCTAATTGTTACGCATTTCATAATATTGCAAAACAAAATATAATATAAAAAAAATAGCAATCTCTGTGGGGATACGAACTCAGAAATCAAAATTAAAGAGCAATCACCTTAGTCACCTATTAGGACTATTGAAATAAGGGTAACTTTCATGCCCTATAAGCTATAACGTGCCTAGGATATAAAACAATAATATATATTTAATTTTGTTCAAATTCTCGTCGTTAATGAAAAATTTCTTGTTTTTAGTTTCGAGTTACTATGGATACATTTATAATGTCACCTAACTTTTCTATATTTTTGTTTGATATTTGTGTAATTTTGAATGTATGAGTAAAATTTCCTTATTTTCTTTTTTCATTTATAGGATGTCGATGTTTCGATACGATTTATTTTTGTTTGATATTTGTTTTATGTTTTATGTGTGAGTAAAATTTCCTTATTTTTTTTTTCTATTATAGGATGACGACGTGTCGATACAATTTATTTTTATTTGATATTTGTTTCCTTATGTTTGTGTTAGAGAAATTTCCTTTTTTAAAAACAAATTTTTGGAAACATAATTTTCTAGGACAAGATCCATTCTCTCTGGGGATTTTTTAGTACATCTGATTGCCGAAAAAAATAAAATTGTGTGGCGCTAGAAACTATCAGTGTCACTTCTATATATAATTATTCAATGATTCTACTCAGTCTTCGTACTCTTCTCTTTGTTAATTAGCTAGGACATAATTTGAAGCAAACAAATCAGTTCTTCATTGATTTGTTTAACAGGTAACGGCAATTTTAACTTGTTATAATAAATGCCCTAATTTCAATGTTTATTTGCAAAATGTTTCCAATTTTTTTTATGAATCTGAGCCTAAACAATTTTAACTATTGGATACATGCTTGAAATAAGCAAAACGTATTACTTTACCTTACCAAAATTGAAAGAGAATGCTGGTCAAAGTACTTATGCCGCTCAAAAAATAGCTCTTTTAATACAAAAAAAAGCTGTCTGAAAGCCAAATTTCACTCATATGACTTTCTTTGACCACCAAGAGATTCACCAGAACATACTTAATAAATAACTATTAACTTTACCTATAAAAAGTTTAACCGTTACAAATTATTCTTATCAGATCGAGAATTGTAAATTAGTCAAAATAATTATGCCGACGACTGTATTTCAGTTCATTAAGTAAAATAAAAATACAAAAAAAAAAAAATTTTAAATAAAAAAAAAATTACAAGAAAAAATGTATGAATTTCTATGCCTTTTCATGTATGTACATATGAATAATTTAAAAACTAGAGCTGCTAGAAAAAAAACTAATGTTGTTTTTGAAATCAGCACGCTAAATTTAGTAAGAAATGATAAACAACGGTCTGGAAAATTTTTGTGTGTTGTGCATTGTTATCTACACTAGCCCAAAAAATTAAGGGAACAAAAAAAAATCGTGATTTTTTTAGTGGTTTTCGATAGGCTGTATCTCAGTAAAAACTGACCGCATCATGATAAAATAAAAAGGATGTGAAAGCTCTATTTTTCTAGTTTTAGGATTAAATATTAAATTATTTTATTTCTAACGGTAAAATAGCAAAATTGTTGAAAATGTTCAAAAACCAAAATTTTCAAATTTTTTTTTGTATTTACTACTCTCATAAGGATGTGGGAAAATTTTTTCTGATAAAATGATTATTATTTTTCGAAAGGCTTTTTATTTGGATATAGAATTCCGTTTGTTTCAAACTCCTACGATTTTTTTACACTGCAATATCAGTCATCAAACCAAAAACCATACTTTTGACTTTGACAATCAATATCTCAACAACGGATCACTAAACAGAAAATTTAAGGACACATTTAAAAACTTCATTTAATTCTCTACAAAGAAATTAAGTTTGCTTTGTAAAAAAAAATGTTTTCTTATTTTTGAGATTAATTTAAGAAAGCTATCAAAATAGGCATTTTTACAGTTTTTTAGAAAATGTACCGCTATTTAATTTCTATGGGTGAAAAGATTAAACTGAGGCTTAATTATAGAAGCTTAATATACCAGAAATTAATATGCAAAGTTTCAGGCTTGTTCATCAAGCGGTTTTTCTGTTGTGAAGGTTTGAACTTTTGATATGAAGTAAAACACCATATTTCTGCAGTTCTAAATGACTTACTTCTTGTTACTTTTTTATGAGCAAAATCATTTTTTTTTTAGTTTATTTGAACATTTTATTAATAAATATCGTTTAAATTATACAGGGTGTCCCAAAAGTAATGGATCAAACGAAATATGCTGATAGGTCAACTTAAGGGCTCTCAGAATTTGGTAACTTGTTCATCCCAAATCCTTACGGTTTTCGATTTAATGCAGTTTTTATGAAATTTCGAAAAATGCCGACTTTGCATCATTATTTTGCTTCCTCCGCTCATAATTGATTTTTGTTTTTTACAATTCTTCCACTAAAACGTTGCCTAATAATAGGAAATAATTAATTATTCAAAACATTTTCTATTTCATACGCCATTTTGCTGCAAATTAATTAACAGTTTCATGTTTTATAAAAACTCAATTTCTTACTTTTATTTCAGAGCAGCATCCCGAAAAAAAATTGTAAAACAGGGTTTTTCAGAGAAAAATAACAAAGAAAAATAAACACATTTTCTCGACTGTTGTTTGTTTATTTCTTTTTGAATAAAAGTCTCGACTTTTGTTTGTTATTTTTCTCTGAAAAACCCTGTTTTGTTACATTTAAATTGTAATATCTTTCGTTCTAATTTCAACTTTGGAAATTTTTATACATTTTTGAAAACTGCAATAACACGGCAAGTTTTTAAAATAATAAACCAGTATCACACCATACAATTTTTTTTCGGGATGCTGCTCTGAAATAAAAGTAAGAAATTGAGTTTTTATAAAACATGAAACTGTTAATTAATTTGCAGCAAAATGGCGTATGAAATAAAAAATGTTTTTATTAATTAATTATTTCCTATTATTAAGCAACGTTTTAGTGGAAGAATTGTAAAAAACAAAAATCAATTATGAGCGGAGGAAGCAAAATAATGATGCAAAGTCGGCATTTTTCGAAATTTCACAAAAACTGCATTAAATCGAAAACCGTAAGGATTTGGGATGAACAAGTTACCAAATTCTGAGAGCCCTTAAGTTGACCTATCAGCATATTTCGTTTGATCCATTACTTTTGGGACACCCTTTAGATAAACCAAAGAAAAACAAAAAAATTTCAAAATTAGGAAAAATATCCAAAAATGGTATAAAAAGCTTTTTCACAAAATTTAAGTTTTTTTGAAAACTTTTAATTTTTTCTTGGTTTATCTTAAATTAAAACGATATTTATCAATAAAATGTTCAAATAAACTCAAAAAAAATTGATTTGCTCATAAAAAAGTAACAAGAAGTATACCGTTAGAAATAAAATAATTTAATATTTAATCCTAAAACTAGAAGAATAAAGCTTTCACATCCTTTTTATTTTATCATGATGCGGTCAGTTTTTACTGAGATACAGCGTATCGAAAATCACTAAAAAATCACGATTTTTTTTTGTTCCCTTAATTTTTTGGGCTAGTGTATTAATTTCAATATATTTCCTAAATTAAACAGCGTAGTGAGCGTATGAAGCTAAGAGCTATGCGATCGCGAAACTAGTTTTCGCAGAAGGGCCTCCCATGGTCGACAGGTCGAAGCGGAGTAGGCTGTTGCTACTAATTACCCCCCCAACGAAGGAGTGTTCCCACCAAGGCACTCCCAACAATTGACGGTAGCGGAAGAATTCATTTATAGAATCAACGGTAGCGTCAGCAGTTCCAGTTAGGCCGAACTACTTGGTGAACCCCCTTATATGAGCTACTCCGACATATTCAGAGCACAGGTCTATAAGGTGCAAATCACATCTAGGCAAAATAACATCAAGGTGAGCCTAGCGACACACTCCAACATCTAAGAGCTTTCCATTAAGCGTGCATGCAATTCCTTGGGTTAGGCGACTGGAGATCACCGGCGTAGTAAAAAACGATCAAATTACACAAATAGGAGCATGCCAGTGTCGACAAAAATGCGATAACGTTTCGCGAAATTTTCGGAAAATTTCGAGCATTATGGACAATCTTGCTAATACGAGCAGCACTACCCCGCCAGGCAGTACAGATGCTTCGCACAATACTGATCCTGGACCGATTAGTAATAATCGGGTCAGAGCTATACGGATTCCGGGGGCTAGCAAAGTAATGCACGAGGTGAGAAGAAAATTAAGAGTCGCGAGTTGGAACGTGGGCAGTATGAACGGCCGAAGCTGTGAATTAGAAGAGATGATGAAGAGGAGGCGAGTGGACATCTTGTGCGTCCAAGAAACCAAGTGGCGAAACACTGGAAACAGAGCCCGTTTCTTAGACGTCAAGACAAAACAATACAAGATGTTCTACTACGGAACAGAGCAAGGTAGAAACGGAATCGGTGTCATCCTTGCGGAAAAACTTCTTGGAAGCGTTTTGGCCATTTCGAAGTCCAGTGACCGATTGATGTCTCTTAAACTGGTGATGGAAGGAAAGGTGTGGAATATAGTCAGTGCATATGCTCCCCACATTGGGTGTGAGCAGGTGGAAAAAGATGCATTCTAGCTAGACTTCCACAACCTCATTAAAGACATCCCAAAGGAAGAGCTTTTGTTTGTGGGTGGAGATTTAAATGGACATGTGGGGAACGGCAACGAAGACTACGAGGACTGCCATGGTGGCCTTGGATTCGGAACTAGAAACCCTCCTGGTGAAGAAATTCTAAGCATGTGCAGGTCACATGGTCTTATAGTGTTGAATACCATGTTCATTAAACAAAGCCGACACCTTATCACTTATAGCAGTGGTGGAAATGAAACACAGATCGACTACCATCTGGTATCTAGTTTCATGAAGCCGCTAGTGAAAGACTGCAAAGTGATATTAGGAGAAGCGATCGCCCAGCAACACCGTCTCCTACTGACAGAATTTTTTATGGAGACGAAGGCAGCAAACAAACAAAGAGAGGCTACCGGAGGAATCAAGTGGTACAACCTGGACAAAGGAAAAGGCAATGCATTCATCTCTGTTATGAGAAACTATCTGTGCGGAACAATCAGCAGACTACAAAACGAAGAGTGCAGAGTACAAAATATGTGGGACTCTCTGCAACGAACTTGCTTGTCGAAGGCGAGGTCACTGCTAGGAACATCAAAAGGAAACTACCAACGGGAAAAAGAAACATGGTGGTGGAGCGATGAAGTCAAAGCAGTGATATCAAGGAAAAAGACCGCTTTCCAAGCTTGATCCAAATGCCCCTCTCATAATAGAGATGAAAAAGCACGACTCGAAATGGACTACAAGCGCTACAAGAAGGAAGCCAAGAAGAAACGCGCCCAGCATAAAGCAGAGAGTACGGAAAGCATGTATCGCGAGCTTGGGGAAATATCTGATCCAGCTGCTGATGCAAACCAGGCTCTCCAGGAACTGCGACATGCCAAGATGAACAAGGGTGCAGCCATCTTCAAAATTGCCGCTCAAAGGAGAAGGAATGCTCAGGAAATACGTTCACCAAAGTTCATTAACGATGCTCAAGGCCTACTACTTGTGAATGACGACAAAATTCTCCACAGGTGGTGACAGTATTGTGATGAACTCCTAAATGAGCAATTTCCCAGGATATACTTTCCAACAGCCGAACCTAATTTAGACGAAGTACCCGACCTTACAGTTGAAGAAGTTAGCGTGGCGGTGAAAAACTCCAAGAAAGGAAAAGCTATTGGTCCAGACGAAATACCCTCTGAGTTCTGGAAGAAGATGGGAGACATTGGGTGTAAATGGCTCACGATTCTCATCTCCAAACTCATTAGCGGTGACCAAATGCCAAATCAGTGGAGAGAAAGTTTCCTTCTCCCAATCTACAAAGGAAAGGGGGACACACGAAACTGTGATAACTACCGATCGATCAAGCTGATGTCACACACCATGAAGATCGTTGAGCGGATTTTGGACGGCCGACTGCGAAAAATAATACGGCTGTCTGATGACCAGTGCGGGTTTGTCTCGGGTAAATCAACCACAGATGCCATACAGAGTTTAAGAATCCGAATGGAAAAACACCGTGATTCCTCGAAGGATTTGCATATTGTGCTGGTTGATTTCGAAAAGGCATTCGATAGACAACCACGAGATCTGATTTGGGTGTCCCTGAGACAGCGAGGGGTTCCGGAAATCTACGTACGGATGATCAAGGACATGTACGATGAAGTAAAAACGAAGGTAAAATGCCCCGCAGGAGTCACCGAAGAGTTCCCAATCAAAGTCGGTGTGCACCAGGGAAGCGTCCTGAGTCCTTTGCTCTTTATTACAGTCCTTGACTTTCTGCTTGAAGGAAAACTGACGGATCCGAAAGTGAATCAGTTATTCTTTGCTGATGATGGAGCCATCATAAGTGAAGATCCAACATCCTTGCAACGAGCACTTGATGTGTGGGTGGATGTTCTGGAGGGAAGTGGGTACCGGATAAGCGCGAAAAAGACAGAATATCTCTGCTGTCCATTTTCTGACCCAGACGGCCCTATTCCGGACATTTACCTGAATGGAACAACACTTCCCAAGTGCGAAAAGTTCAAATATCTTGGATCTATGATCAACAACCAAGCTTCTTGTGATGACGACATCAACCACCGAATAAATGTAGGGTGGATGAAGTGGCGCGAAAACTCTGCCATCTTCTGTGACCGAAAAATGCCCCCTAAACTGAAAGGAAAGCTCTATACTGCAGTTGTTCGCCCGGCACTTACATACGGTTCACAATGTTGGACAATGTACAGAACGTATGAGAGTAAACTGACAGCAGCTGAGATGAGGATGCTTCGTATGACAGCAGGAGTAACAAAGCTTGATCGAATCAGAAGCAAGAAAATCCGAGGAAGCCTTCACATCAAAAACACCATCTTGGATAAAATACAGCATGACCGTTTAAGCTGGTACTGTCATGTACAAAGACGAAACCCTGAGAACCCAGTTCAAAAGGCGATCGCTTACGACGTTCCAACGCAATCGCGAAGAAGAGGCAGGCCTAAGAACTCATGGAGAAGACAAATGCAACGACAACTGCATTCAGTTGGCCTTAGACATGGAACAATTCAAAATCGAGAAGCCTGCCGACGTTTCCTGAGGTCAACCCGGCGAACCCCACATGCGGAGCCGTAGGGTGAAGCAGTAAAGTGGGAGAGTTGTGACCCCATCCGAGATCATGACTATCGTCGATAATGGAGAAGAAGAAGAAGAAACAGCGTAGTGAGGAAATTTTATTAATTACAGGGAGTAGCAAATTTTATTCATTGAGTGCCTTTCTTCAAGGAATTTCGCCCAAGAAGTTTAAATTTTGTGGAGATTTTATCCACAAATTTGATAGGATTTGATAGGCTGGATTTTGCCTACCTATTGTGTAGGTGAGAAAAATATTAGAAAAAACTATCTTTAATTTTAATTTTTGCTATAAGTACAGGTAAAATAGTACCTACATAAAATCAAGAAATAAAAAAAAATTGTTACACTCATGAAATTTGGCAAAAAAATTGCTTTTGGGATAAGAACCAAGTACAAAAAAAGTCTATACAAAAAAGTTGGGTGGAAGGGTGTTTTTTAGCGGACAAGAAAGAAGGGGTGAAGCTCAAAAATATACCGACAAAAATTGGTTTCCAGGTATTTTTTGATGCTGTATCAAATGACATGAAAATAAAGCCAATACGATTGCTCTAAGAAAAGTTATTGCCGATTAAAAACAAGGGTGCTTGTTTTTTGACTTCAACAGGTAAAATATAACCGAAGCCCATGTGAAAAACATGCTACTCTGATAAAATTCGGGATAAAGGTTTAAGATAAAGCAGGGACAAAGGATTCATAAAGTTCTTAAAATTACTTTTGGTGAAAGGGGTTTTTTTTGTTGGGTTAAGTTGTGTGTGAGAAAGGTATTATAACAGCTGACTTAAATTTTATTAATTTTTAAAATTTGGTGAAAAAGTTTTTGTTGTTATAAGAATTAAGAATCTATCTATCTATCTATCTTAAGTGGCTTTTTGGGACCAATTACAGATTTGACTGTCTTCGAAAAAAACACCCTTTCACCTAAATTTTTTGTATGAAAACTCTTTATTCTTGCTTTCTTTCCCAAATTCAATGTTTTTTAGATTTAGATTTTAGACGCTTTAGATTCTTGTTTCTAACATTAAAAGTAAGATAATTGCTGAATTTCAATAGGGGACCACTTATATTACTCTAGTATTACACACTTTTTCAAATATACCCTTGTTTTCTCTACACCAAAAAAAAAACCTTTCACATGAAAAAAAAGTACGGGTTTACTTTCGTAATCCCCATGGGAAAAAGAAGATATTTAATGGATTTCGTAAGGGTATCATTTATAGCATTGATTTTATAGGACTTAAAAAAAAACACCCTTTAACCTAAAATATTTGTATAGGCGGTTTGGGTTCTTGGTTTCTGTTATAAATGAAACATTTTTACCAATTTTAATTCTTGTAACTTCCCAGTTTTTGGGGTCCACAAAATTAGGCCCCCGGAAATAAGGCCCCAATAAAAAAATTGATTTAAGGCCCCAAAAAAATACACACAAAACAACAACAACGAAATTTCTCAAATTTTGGGGTGTTATTTCATTTTTTTTGGGCTTTGTTTCATTTTGTTTTTGGGGCATAATTTCGTTACGAAATAAGGCCCCCATGAAATTACACCCCAACACTTATTTTGGGGCTTACTTTCATTTTATTTTAAAAACAATTTGGGGCTTTATATCGTTTTTCATAATTTAAATAAAAATGCTATATATACATATTGATATATACTTTGTAGATACCCAACCCATCTCACTTTGATACACCTTGAACGCCTTTACCTTTACCATTTTTATTTACCATATTGTGGACTCCCTGTTGATTTGCAGCAATATCTTTAAATTGAAAAGCATTAGTAAATAACAGAATAGCTGAAAAAATCGCGCTATTTTTAAGCTACTTTGTTACTTACTATTTAGGCTACAAGAATTGATAACGGTATTTTGTAGAGGAGTTCAATACAATAATTTTTTACTATCGGACGGGGGGTCTATCTCCCCCTGTTTAGGCAGGAGGGGCAATTTTCTAAAAGATCACGTAAAGTAAAAAAAAAATTATTAAAATACAACGGCAACACTTACAGATATGAACGATACCTTTTTCAAAAGCCAGAATTGTACACTTCATTCTTATTTTTAAATCAAATTATTTTAATTAATCTTTCTCGAAATAATCAACTTCAAAAAAAATTTAGGAAAAAAAAAATTAAAAAAAAACATTAAATACTATTTTGACCAAGACTGTGAATTTAAATATGAAATTATTTGATAAAATAAACTGCCTAAATTAATTTCTTATCAAATTCTGAAAACCATATGCTTCTTTGCCTTCTAGTTTTGACTTAGTTTTCTCACTCGACGAACTATACCGGCAATCAACAATTAACCTCCGTCGCGTCAAGACGTGTTCTTTAATTCGTTCCGTACCTAAAGCCCCAACTCCAATTGTCTGATTGTTTCTTTTTTCAACACTCTTGACCCTAATTCATAATCAAAACAAATTTACTTGTCAATATCACTCTTACCCTGTTATTTTATTATCACCTCAATAACTATGCCACAAAAGTGCTCTCTATGAAATTCCGAAGTTAATATTGACCGCATTACGTGTGGTGGCCTCTGCGGTAAACTTTTCCACCCGGGTTGCACTATTGGTGTCAACAAACGTTCGCTGACGACTCATTTAAATGAAATCACTTCCCGGTTCGTATTTTACTGTGACGAATGTAGGGAAATATCTCTTTCTCACATTATGATGGCTATTAAGTGTAACAATGACTCACTTACTTCGACTATTAACGAAAATAACAACAAGTGTCGACATTTTTCTGAACTTAATAAAATTGATGACTTAGTGAAATTTACCGACGAATTGAATACCTCTGTTACTGACCTTTCGTGTTTTATTAAGCAAAATATCAAAGACACTAAAAATAGAAATAGTGAAATAAGTGATTGCATGTCGGAACTTAAATCTAAACAAGATGATATCGTTGAAGAGCTCCATTCAATTAAACAGATTTTAAGAAAATTTAATTTTTCCGAGCCCATCGACAGGTTGCGCGACGAAATTACCCGATCCGCGAATCGAATTATGACTTCCAATACTCAGACTAAAACAACAATTGACTTTTCAAATTTTTCGCCTATAAGCGATACAGTAAATTCCATTAATAGCTACTGTAGTGAGGTTGCAGCAACCCGAAATAGGCTCAACGAAATCATGGAACTTCTAAAATCCTCGGACAACAACAACGACACAAAAATGTCCCAAATTGTACCCTTAATCTAAACACATCATCACTACATGATGAGCTGTGCGAAATAGGCGCATCCACATCGTTTCATCGTAAGATTACAACTTCTCAATCTACTCAAACATTCCTTGAAGAGCCGTGTATTTAAGGGCTGTAAAAGTAACGACAAAACGAGTACCCGACATCGTTACTCGTTACTTTCGTTACTTTAGGTATATTTCGTATGTTTCGCATGTTTCGCATGTTTCGCATGTTTCGTATGTTTCGTATGCTTCGTATGTTTCGTATATTTCGTATATTTCGTATGTTTCGTATATTTCGTATATTTCCTACATTTGGTATTTTTGTTATGTCTCACGATTTACGTTAAGAACTTATTATTTTGGTAGTTTTTTTTTTTTAATGTATATTAAAAGTAAAAACGACATTAAAAATTTAATAATGCAAGATTTTGAATGACAAGAAATCTTTTTTAAAATGGTATACAAATATTCTCTAGCTCAACTAGCTTAGCAAAGAGTAAAGTTTTCAAGAATCTGCTTTCAATATCAGATTTTCGATGTACCTACAAGTAATTTTTTTTTTAAGATATGAATGTGCCGATGCTGAATATAGTTTTTACCAGAAATAGTTAAATAGAATCATAACTGACATAATTATGAAACCAAACAATTCAAGATTCAAATAAGAATACAGGAAAATAATTCTGGAAGTGAAATTAAAAATGGCGATCGTAAATAAAAATCAAAAGTCCAAATTGAAACACAAAAATCGAAGTAATTTTTCTCTACTTCTCTAGTTTTACATACAAACCTACATATATAGATAGGTATCTAGAAAAAAAGGTGGAATTGGAACAACTTTTTGCAGTCAATGTTTGATTTTGATCTGTCGTTCCATTTACTGGTTTTGGTGTGAAAATGAAACTAATTGCTTTACCTTAGGCTTAGGTTACATTTTTATTTTTTTACACCAACAAAAACTCGCTTGGTCTCCAACAAGACATCAATAAATCGGAGAAAAAAAATCACTATGGAGTTTTAAAGAAAGTGAAATTGATAATAATACATAAATGAATGTACATAGATATTTACATATTTAGGTTGGTATGTACATAGGGGAGATCTGCTTAAGATGACATAGTCGACAAGATGACATAGTGGCATTTTCTCAGCAACTAAAGTTCTTACTGGACTTTTAAAAACGCACAAATGTACAGTTTTAAAATGTCAGTTCCTCAATTATTGTTACTTTCCTTAGTTTGGAAAAGTGTATCTTCAGAAGCAGAAAGAAAAATTTTGCACACCTAAACTTTTTTTTAAGCAAAAGTTCAAAAGAAGATATTTTTTTTAAGGTGGGTACAATGTTGTATCTCAAGTATTTTATGAATGCAGTAATTTGTGTTTTATGAAGTTTTTGTTTTAGTTAAGGACTAGATCGTGTAATTTGTATGCTTTTAAGACTGAAACCATTTTTGATCATTTCGGGTAAGATGACATGACGCTTGTCCGTCCAAGATGACATACATTATTTTACCCGGAATGTAATATAAAAAGCTTAAAAAGTTACAAAACGTCGCATATTACAGAATAATGATGTTCCACTCCACCGGACTTGTCAGAAGATAATGACGGTATGTATTTTGCATTAACTACAATGCTGCTGAAGATAGCATATAGTATTTCACGTCCAGGAGAGCATTGGCTTTGTTGCAAGGCATGCACTACATATTAGCACGCATTATGTGTCGGTGTTGATCACAAAATGTAACAATTTCTTTGCAAGCTTTGCATTTAAGAATGAAAAAAGGGGGTATGTCATCTTACCTAAAGGTATGTCAACTTATACAGGGCTGAGGACCAAATTTAAAATAATTTTTAAAAATAATAATATATGTTTGAATTCCATGCATATAATTTATTTTTTGTTATAAATAAATGAATAAACTTAATTTATTTCAATTTCAATGCTATGAGTTGTAGATTTTTTTATTTTCACCCTTATAGAAAAAGTATGTCATCTTAAGCAGATCTCCCCTATATGTATGTACTTACTAAAAAAATTTAAGTTTCACACTATAAATTGTCCGCGGAAATTTAATCCTGAAGAACGAAAGTATTCAATTTTGTTTTTTTTTTTATTGTAAGACAACAGCGTATTTAATTTGGGGAAAAACTGACAAGTTCATTCAAACTTATTAATTTGTCATGTAGGTAAAAAATATCTTAAAAAAATATAGTACAAAAATTCAAGGAAAACTCTTCATTAGACTAATTTATAAAAAATCAAGTGGAACTTGAGAATACGTTTAAAAACAAAAAGGAAACTAGAAAAAAGATAAAATCGATTGAAGAAATACTTTTTTTAATTTACTCAAAATTGGGTTTTATATAATATTTGAACATTTACATACATATATGTATGTATAAAATATTCATGTTGTTTTGTGCTAATTTTTAAATCATGGAAATTCATTTAAAATTACATTATTATTTTCCAGTTGTTTTACTTTTTTTCTTGTCGATTCACTTATTCATTTATATTCTTTAAAACTACGAGTCAATTTATGTTAAATGAGCAGTTACAAAAATATTTCTTAATTTATGTCCATTGTTCAACGATTAAACACACGCTTTCACATATCTCACCACACACACACACACGTCCATAAAAACCGGTTACGAAAGAGAAAAAAACAGAATAGGTACTTATTTAACTCTTTTCATATACATACACAAAAAACAGAGCAAAAATGAAACTATTAAAATATACCTATGTACATTTCTTTGACCAAAAGTCGTTGAATAATACCTGCATTACTGATGAAGTGATGATACCAATATCGAACCGATACGAGATGCGATAAATGCTGTTCAATTCAGAATGTTCTACCGAGGGGAACCGCAAACGAATACGTAAAAAGCGTACTCAGTTTTAGGGAAAATTGCGGAACGCAAATTATCCTCATTCCCGAACACGCCCATGTTTCGTTTCCTCCCGGTCCAAACTTAAAAATTGTCATTGCAGCAAACCTAAAATAAAAAACCATTCAATCATTTCATTCAGTCACATTAGGTGTGTTTTTTATTACAACCGGTCTTAGCTGGACAAAAAAAACGCAGTCTGGGCTAAGCAATTTACATGTTAAATACAACAACACCTTAGCCCCTTGGGCTTAGTTGTTTAGCCCGGAGATTTCTCTGGGCTTAACTTTTTGAAGAGTTTTAAATCTGTGCTACCAAACTAATTTTTTCATAAATTGTTTAGAATTTGTTTAAAAACGTGAAAACTCACGTTTGGAAGGACAAAATGTATTAAAATAGTTTTGCTAGCATACACTTTTGTATCTCTTTGTAAAACATACATGAAAAATACAAGAAAATGACGAAAGCGAAAAATATGACAACTCTAAATTTTTGTTGTGTCTGCTGTTTTCGGAACATTCAATATACAGTGCTGCCAAGATTTCAGGTTAAGCCCCGAGGCGTTTTTTTTGTCCAGTTAAGACCGGTGGTAATAAAAAACACACCTATTGATTCCGTATTCTCATTCAAAGTTGTCGTCACTCATGTCAGACACCACCTCACCACACACAAGCAAGAAAGTAGTACCTACTTGAAATCAAAAGAAAAAAAAAACAAAAACTTAAAAGCACGAATAAAACCAAAATTGTAATTATTTGTTTGAATCAAACTAAAGAATAAAATAAATTAAACATATCAAACAAAGGAAAAGAAAAATTCTTTTTATTAATTACAAAAGGAGAAAACAGAATACAAGTACGGCTACGCCCCAACAGATGCAGTGTACCATTTTGTTTTTGTTTCACATTTCGTATACCTATCCAAATTGGTATTCTAATTGGAATGTATCTACACTACACTCAAACACACTTTCACATATCTCACTCCCACATGTCCATAAAAAACAGGTACGAAAGAGAAAGAAACAGAATTCTTATTTACCCTTTTTGATATACATTCACAAAAACAGAACAACAAAATCGTAAAATACATAAATGATGATACCGAACCGATACGAGATGCGAAATAATGCGCACACGACAAATGATGTGTACCATTTTGTTTTCGTTTCGCATTTCGTATATCCAATCCAAATTGGTATTGGAATTGGAGTATCGTCGTTACTCGTATGTTCCGTATTTTTCGTATGTTTCGCACGTTTCGCACGTTTCGTATGTTTCGCATGTTTCGTTACTTGTTCAGTACTAGTAACGAAACATACGAGTAACGAAATTATTTGGGCAGTAACGTTTCGTTACTCGTTACTGAAGTGAATACCCGCATTTAAGTAACGAATACATACGGTTTCCTACAGGTCTAATGAGTAGTTTCAATTTGAATTTAGTAAAAACCACAAATATATCTTACATTTGAGTTTGAATTATTGTAACAAGAATTGCAATACATATTGCATATGCTTGGAATACATATAAATACAACAATAATGCCCAGTATTAAGGCGTATAAATAGTGAAGTATGTTTGGAGGGCTGGGGTTATGCTCTGCCAATGCAAGGATACACCATTGGAAGGGCTTATGTACCAATAAGGTGGGCATTTCAATACCAAACTGACTGCTGGTGGTTACATAGAAATTTTTCGAAAGCTCCACTTAGCAGGATTTGCCTCACTGAAAAAGTGAAATAATGCCGAATCGGCGTAATTTCACTTTTTCACAGTGAAATAAGGCCGAACGTCAAAGTTAAAACACTTAGTGTTATTTCACTTTCATAAAGTGAAATAAGGCGTTATTTCGCTCTGCGTTATTTCACGGCGACACGTTACCGTTGTGTTCAGCTTGTGAGAAAATTGCATTGATCGCTTAAACGATGGAACATTGTCCCTTACTCCCATATATTTTCCTAAAATTATCTAGAGAATCCTTTGATATCATTTAATTTAGAAATTTAAACAAAAAAAAATTTGTTTTGTTAAAAAAAATTTATTTCTATAAAAAAAAAACAATACGGCAACATCGGCAAATTTTTAACATATAGAGGTTAAAGTATTTTTAATTACCGACGTAATTAAAAATTTAATTACCGACGTAATGAAAAAAAAAAAATCATCAAATTCGGAGCTGTTCGGCCGGGTTTCCTAATCGTTTTTTTTTTTATTTTAAAGGCAAAGTGAAACACGATCAAAAAATAAATTTGGTTCCAATGACATTTCATTTGAAGTCCTAAACACGCCAACGGTACGTTACAAGCGATCCGTTGTACCTTCAAAACTGGATTTAGCAGGTAAGTTTTAAAAAATCCTTTTAAAGCACAACCATTTATGAGGCTAAGAGAACAATAGTGGCTTAACCCACTTTTTTCGAAAATGATTTTTTCATAAAAATGGGTCTCTTAATATATCTATTTTAATACAAAAAGTAGATCTATGCAGCTATCTACACTTAAAACTAGATGGCACTCAAAAAGTGTTGTTTAAAAAAAACTTGTTTCTTTAATTTCTCGTAGCTCAAAACTGAATTTTATGGCTTACGCAACTATTTTTCTCATTGCCTCATATTTCAATTCAATTTCAATTTTCTTTAATTGAACATACTATTTACAATTGACTTAATCTTAACTTATTTCTAATAAGATACATTGATTGATATAAAATTTGTTGGCACATACATATGTGGCCTAACTTTATTCAATGAATAAAAGATAAAATAAAATGACTAGGTTATCCTCGGGGACCCCGAGTCGGGGTGTTCCGTCCCGTTTGTCCAGTTGTGGTATTGATTATGGTGGTTGGGTTGTAAACTACTTCCTCGTTGTCGCTTGGGATTATGTGCTCAATGTTCATCCAGAATATCCAAAGCACAAAGGTATCTGGGTTGCGGATGTCATTGTTGGGTTCTCGTGCTTCTCATCAGCTGATTGTGGTGGTTGGCGTTGCTTCCGACAAGTTTCTTTGCAGATTGCAGCAGATACTTGTCAAACGTGATGATGTTTCCTTCCTCGTAGAGTCGCTCGATGCTGTAGTGTTTTTATCGCTGTCGATCGAAGCAAAGTCCGGTGCAGCTGCTCAGAATTTGCCTCTCAAAAATTTTAAGTTCTTTCAAGGCTGTCTTGGAGATGGTATACCATACCAGAAAGCTATAGGCGCTGACAGGTCTAAGAAGGAATCAACTTTAACAAGCTCCTGAGGTTCAACCTACACTCAAAGTCTGTCTTTAAAAAAGCCAACCACACCTTTCATCGCCTCCACCCTCTAATGAAGAGAAGAAATGGATTAAGCCAGCCACCGAAACTCCTGATCTACGAGCTTGTAGGTTTAACCTCAGGAGTTGTTAAAGTTGATTCCTAAATACTTCGCGTTGCGTTTGGCTAACAAAAGCGTTTATCGAAGATACTCAGGCCCAGATTTAGGGGAGGGTAGCTGGGGCAACAGCCCTGGGCTCCCACAAAATAGGAGCAAACAAAAAAATTCATATTCCAACAAATACAGACCACAAAGAAAAATATATTATGTAAACCATGGAACCTGCATCATTTTGTCATAAAGAAAAGAATAGTGCATCGTCAATGTCATACATGATTTAAAACGCTCTGCAACCAAGAGCGTTTCAAATCATGTATCAGTCTAAGTAGGAACAACCTCAGGTTAATCACTCACGAGCCATTGTAAATTAAGAACGCACCTAAATAATTCGGGCCTAGTGCAACATGTAGATTCTGTAGCGAAAAAGAAGAAACACCAGATCACATTCTGGGTAGTTGCAATGCACTAATTCACCAAAGATTCAAATACCTGGGTCGCTACCAGGTCGAAGAGAATAAATTACACTCTATAAAAATACCCCAAATACTTAATTTCCTGAAAGAAATTAGGTTAGAGGAGGAGCTATAAAATGAACAACTAACTTATATAGCTTAAAAGGGAGGTACAATAGATCTTATAAGTCGCAGTGCATCCTGAAAAGGAAAATAAAATGGAGTGAAGAAAATAGGATTTTTTTACATGTTGTCTATAAGAGGTTTCTTTCTGAGTCGATAAAATTTCAATTTTATGAGTATTACGTAATACCTTCTCCTCTTCTATATAAATATAAAATATAACGTAGGTTCTTTGAATTTTATAAATTTTATACTAATTCGAACGAATGCGTAACTTGATATTTACATAGTACTTATATCGCAATTAAAAAACTAGCACACGTTTGAATTGGGCTTTTAAGTAGTCTGTCTTTGTCTTTTTCCTTTCTATTATAACTGTTTATTAAAGAAGTACAAGAAAAAACCAACCAATCAAATAAAATCAATTCTGAGGAAAACAAACGCATACATGCATAATACATAAACACATGCATGCACATTGCACAATCATATAGATGCAGATACATATACGCCATTTTTCCTCAAACTTGAAATGTTAAAAAAAATTTTTTTCTTCGACACTGACGTTTGGCTTAAAAGCCCGATCAGAAAGTGACCCCATTCTGCTGTAGTTTTCTTCAATTCCCAGTGAATTATGCAAGAACTGAAGGCCCCAGCCCATAGAATCCGTTGCGTCCGTCCCGTCAATCCATCCGTTGAAGTTGAAGTTTGGGACAGAAAGGGGTGACCCATAGAATACGTCGTACGACGGATTGCTTTTTGACAGCTCACTTCAAATTCCGAGGTGTGTTCGATATTTTATCGCTGAATGTGCACTAAGGAAGTTCTGATGCAAGAAATTTTTAACTATTATTGTTGTTCTTTTTTTTAATAAAATAAAATGCGCGACTAGATTTCATGTAGGTACTTGCTCTTCAGTTAAAAACAATTTTTAATAACAGATTATCATTTGTAGATATGACTTTGGCATAGTAAAATTGAACTCTACAACAGAATTTGAGTATTTAATTGATATAATTTATAAGATACATCATTAAATGTTACTTTTATTACAATTAATTCACTAATGAATACTGAAATTTCACAACTCATAAAATCGGAGAAGAAAAGAAAGCAGTTCATTTAGTTCTGAAATTCCCCGGTGTGCACTCTCAAACAGAAAAATGAACAGATCTATTGTTGACAACCAATGTCAAACCATACGACGGATGAAAAAGTAGAAAGTTGAGGCCCCAGCCCATAGAATCCGTTGCGTCCGTTCCGTCGAAGTTTTTGACTGACAGCTCGATAAAATACACACGTTCTTATGGGAAGCGACCCATAAGCGACGGATCGGACGGAGACGGACGGTTTCGACGGAAGAAGTTTTAAGTTCATCATTAAATGTTACTTTTAATACAATTAATTCACTAATGAATACTGAAATTTCACAACTCATAAAATCGGAGAAGAAAAGAAAGCAGTTCATTTAGTTCTGAAATTCCCCGGTGTGCACTCTCAAACAGAAAAATGAACAGATCTATTGTTGACAACCAATGTCAAACCATACGACGGATGAAAAAGTAGATAGTTGAGGCCCCAGCCCATAGAATCCGTTGCGTCCGTTCCGTCGAAGTTTTTGACTGACAGCTCGATAAAATACACACGTTCTTATGGGAAGCGACCCATAAGCGACGGATCGGACGGAGACGGACGGTTTCGACGGAAGAAGTTGCCCAACTTTCTACTTTTTCATCCGTCGTATGGTTTGACATTGGTTGTCAACAATAGATCTGTTCATTTTTCTGTTTGAGAGTGCACACCGGGGAATTTCAGAACTAAATGAACTGCGTTCTTTTCTTCTCCGATTTTATGAGTTGTGAAATTTCAGTATTCATTAGTGAATTAATTGTAATAAAAGTAACATTTAATGATGTATCTTATAAATTATATCAATTAAATACTAAAATTCTGTTGTAGAGTTCAATTTTACTATGCCAAAGTCATATCTACAAATGATAATCTGTTATTAAAAATTGTTTTTAACTGAAGAGCAAGTACCTACATGAAATCTAGTCGCGCATTTTATTTTATTAAAAAAAAGAACAACAATAATAGTTAAAAATTTCTTGCATCAGAACTTCCTTAGTGCACATTCAGCGATAAAATATCGAACACACCTCGGAATTTGAAGTGAGCTGTCAAAAAGCAATCCGTCGTACGACGTATTCTATGGGTCACCCCTTTCTGTCCCAAACTTCAACTTCAACGGATGGATTGACGGAACGGACGCAACGGATTCTATGGGCTGGGGCCTTTGGGCAACTTCTTCCGTCGAAACCGTCCGTCTCCGTCCGATCCGTCGCTTATGGGTCGCTTCCCATAAGAACGTGTGTATTTTATCGAGCTGTCAGTCAAAAACTTCGACGGAACGGACGCAACGGATTCTATGGGCTGGGGCCTTGAGGAAAAATAAATGTTAACATTATTTGGTAAATAATTAGGGGATAGAGGCCCCCACTTTTTTGTTGCAGATACTAAATCCGCCCCATATCCTAATTATAAGTCGTATCAAGGAAGCCATGAATCTGCATAGAAATAAAAATATTGAAATTTCGTTTTAGTAATACAATAAAAAAAAAAAAAACTATCTGTGTTCTAAATATCATTTAATTTTTGTAATTTTTTGTAATTTCAATATATGTGTAAGTTCGTTGCCATCTATCAGACAAACTTAATCACCATTATGATTACTTTGCCTTTTCAATACTTTGCTAAAACACTTACGATAATCATATCTAATACTTATTTACTTACTTTTCAAATATTGATATTTTGTTATTTTAAATTATTTTTCAATTGCTGTTTAATTGTTTAATAAGCTGGGTCACAGATCCCAAAGCCGACATAATTGTTGATTTAGGTAATTTAATAATGTTTAATTTTGTTAATTTGTTTTATTTAATTGTTATCAAATATTTAGTTCCTTAACTACATCAAATTGTGTCTCAATCCGAATAATTGGACTTAATTTTATATAATCGTCAAAGTTTCAAGCCAAACGGTTGAAACTTACAAATCAACAATTAAGATGGAAGATATTAAAGTTGAATTCTGTTTATCTTCCGAAGCTTGGGAAAACAAAACTACAGTAATGGTCAATGAAATTTTTTCTTTTCCAATTGAAAGTCAACCAATACAAAAACACACGGAGTTGACGAAACTGTCTATAATAAAGGTAGCAGTGAAGAGCCTAAATACAAGAGGAAAAATCAGAAATATTACAATTACACTAAAAAAAGAATTGCAAAAGTCATATTTTGATGAGGAAGGTAATGTAGTCTTTGGTGATTATTATTTAGAGGCAATCTATTTCTCCCCCCAACCCACTACCAATACCCCTTTACCTACTATTGAAAATCCCATCAGGTCTATTTCAAATAATATGATGCTAGAAAAATTTTCAAGTAAAAATCAAAATGCAAAGTCATGGTTAAATTTGTTTTTGCTCGAATGTCAAAGATTAAAATTGAATGAAAAACAATATCCAGAATCTCTAAAACTTTACTTGGAAGGACCTGCTTTAGACTGGTTTTCATCCTTATACAAAAATTGTTCTATGAATAAACCTTGGGATTATTGGGAGACATCTTTTCTAAATACATTTGGAGAGAAATCATGGAGTGAAATTGATTACGCTTATTCTTTTCATTGGTTAAATGGTCCATTCTTAGATTTTGCTTTAAAAAAGATACATCTTCTTATTGATGTCGATCCAGATCTAAGCATAATTTCTCAGATCAATTTTGTTGCTTTAGCTTTAGCAAAGTTTGTAAGATCGCGTATAAATAAGAAAAAAAAAAGTAACGATCGAAAATCTAATGTCTAGCTTGCGACAACTTGATCCAATATCAAACAATAATACACATGTAAGTAAATATGAATTTGATATAAATAGACAAAAACGAAGCTTCATACCATGTCAGATCTGTGAGAAAGCTGGCTACACGAATAGATTTCATTCAGAAAGTGTATGCAGAAACAAATTAAGACCAGCTTATATAAAATTCTCAGAATCAAAAAACTGAGTACGATCCCGTTTATAAAGCTTAATGTTCTAATCAATAATGAAATTGCCAATGCACTTTATGATTCTGGAGCAAATGTGTCATTAATTAACTACAAATTTTTTAAGAAATTACAATTGATTAACAATTTAAGCGGGATCCAAACTATAAAAACAATGAGTGGTCTCACAGATGTGTATGGTGAAGTAACTGTCTCTTTGAAAATATTAAATATACAAAAAAAATTTTCATTTTTAATTATGAAAAGTGATTTGTTTGAAGAAGATTTGATTATCGGGCTCAATTGCATTAAAGAGTTTCGATTATGCCAAAACGAAAATTTAGAAATTACTCAAACTTTGAGTCCCATTCTCGAGAATGACGAATTAAAATGCAATCATAGCTTAATTTCAGAGCTTGAAAACAATGATAATGTTTTGAATGATCTTCTAAAAAAATATGATCTCGTTTTTGCTAAAGAAAAATTTGATATTGGTACGGTTAAAAATTTTGAAGCTACGATTAGATTAACTGAAAATAAATATATAATTAGAAAACCATATAAATGTTCCATTCCGGATAAAATAGAAATCGAATGTCAAATAAAAAAATTATTGAAAGCAGGACTTATTGAAGAGTCATATAGTCCATATGCCTCTCCTGTTACTTTAGTATATAAAAAGGAAGAGGGAAAAAAATCACGGTTGTGTATTGACTATCGTGAGCTTAATAAAATAGTTGTCGCCGAAGGTCAACCATTCCCTCGAATTGATGATCTTGTTGTTCGTGTTGGAAAGTGTGTTTACTTTTCGAAACTAGACATTAATTCAGCCTTTTGGTCTATACCTCTGCGTGCTAAAGATAAATACAAAACGGCTTTTGTTACACACCATGGTCACTGGCAATGGGCATGTTTACCTTTCGGTTTAAAATCAGCTCCTGCTATATTCCAAAGAATTTTATCAAGTATAATAAGAAATAATAACCTAGATTCTTTTGCTATAAACTATATAGATGATATATTAATTTTTTCAAATAGCTATTCTGACCATTTAAAACACATTAAAAGAACATTACAGGTTTTACAAGAACAAGGTTTAAAGTTAAATACAAACAAATGTTGTTTTGCACAAAAAGAAGTTACTTATTTAGGACATCAAATATCAAATAATAGTATTAAACCTATTAATGATAATTTAGTATCTTTAAGGGATTTCCCTGAACCAAAAAATAAAAAAAATATAAGACAGTTTCTGGGCAAAGTGAATTTTTATTTAAAATACATTCCCAGATCTGCAATGACTCTAGAACCTTTACATAACCTCTTGCGAAAAAATGTAAAATTTGTATGGTCAGAAGAATGTAAATACAGCTTTGAAAAAGTAAAAAAATATTTATGTACAACGCCTGTCTTAGCTATATTCGATCCAAATAAACCAATATACATTTATACGAATGCTAGCTTAGAAGGTGTTGGTGCAATTTTGAAACAATCTCAACAGACGAATCTGTTAAACCGGTGTTTTATTTCTCACGAAAACTTAATGAATCTCAAAAAACTAAAAGAGCCATATATATTGAATGTTTAGCAATAAAAGAAGCTATATTATACTGGCAATATTATTTAATAGGCCAAAAATTCATAGTATTTACTGATCATGAACCATTACGAAATTTAAATATTAAGAACTGCAAAGACATAGAATTAAATCAAATCATAAATTTCATCTTACAATTCGATTGCAAAGTTCAATATAATCCGGGTAAAAACAATTCAGAAGCTGATTGTCTTTCGAGAAATTTTCCTACCCGAAAAAAATGATAGTTTTAATTCACAAATAAAAATCGTGAATTTCTTAACAGTACAAAATATATTGGAAAATCAAAAGCAATTAACATGTGATAAATATTGTAAAATAAAAAATTAAATTATGTACAAAACTTTAAATAAAAGAGAGAAAGTATGGTTAACAGAGGACTACGGTATCTCATTACTCAAAAAAATACATGATTCGCAAGGTCATATTGGTGTTAAGCAAATGATACTAACAATTACACCAACCTTTTATTTCAAGAATATGCACAAACACATAAAAATCATTTGTAGGACTTGTGAAACATGTATTAAGAATAAAACAAGATTCGGCAATTTTAAAGCTCCGTTGTCACAATTAGGTCCAGCATCCATGCCATTAGAGATAGTATCACTAGATACAATAGGAGGTTTCACGGGAAATAGATCACCAAAAAAGTATTTACATTTGATGGTAGATCAATTAACTCGATACGCTTTTATTCCTACGTCGAAAACACAAACAGCGAGAGATTTTATTAATCTGGTAAAAACAATTGAGAAAAAAGGCAACATTAAGACGATTTTACTGATCAATATCCTGGAATTAATTCTTTGGAGTTCAAAAACTATTTAAAAAATAAAGATATAAAATTGATTTTCACAGCAGTAGACTGTGCATTTTCTAATGGACAGAATGAGCGAACCAATCAGACTTTAGTAAATAGAATTCGTTGCAAAATAAATGAAAATAAAAATAAGCCCTGGTCAGTGATTGCTGAACAGTGTATTTCCGAATATAACAATACCATTCACACTTCAACGGGTTTCTCTCCCAATTATTTATTAACAGGTGAGGATGTCTCAATTATCCCAATGGAGTTAAATAGTAATACCTTAGACAATTTAGATTTTAATAGATCTGTTGCAATACAAAATGCAAACAGATCGCATAATATAAACAAAAAGTATTATGATAAGAATTCTAAAGAAATTTAATATGAAGAAAATGACTTAGTTTATATTCAAAATGGTAACAAACTCAATAGAAACAAATTAGATCCTGTTCGAATGGGTCCTTTCAAGATTAAGAGAAAGATATCTAATTCGATTTACGAGATAGATCTTGGCAGTAAAAAGAAAGACTTGAACATTTTTCATAAAAGCAAGATGATTCCCTACTCTTTTTATCCTGATGAATCCTCTCGGGGAAGGGGGGATGTAAGTTTGTTGCCATCTATCAGACAAACTTAATCACCATTATGATTACTTTGCCTTTTCAATACTTTGCTAAAACACTTACGATATTCATATCTAATACTTATTTACTTACTTTTCAAATATTGATATTTTGTTATTTTAAATTATTTTTCAATTGCTGTTTAATTGTTTAATAAGCTGGGTCACAGATCCCAAAGCCGACATAATTGTTGATTTAGGTAATTTAATAATGTTTAATTTTGTTAATTTGTTTTATTTAATTGTTATTAAATATTTAGTTCCTTAACTACATCAACTTGTGTCTCAATCCGAATAATTGGACTTAATTTTATATAATCGTCAAAGTTTCAAGCCAAACGGTTGAAACTTACATATGTAATCTACGGTCTAGTTGCCCTGATGTTTATACTATAAATAATTTTATAAAGGAGACTGGGCACTTTTGTATGGGACGTGGCCCATCGGTGTAACACATTGTGACATAGGTACATCAAATGAAAGGTCTCGATGAGTGTATTGTTTTTTTGTATGGTCACAAGTCTGTATCTCGTGCAGGGAAAGTGCAGTGATGCATTTTATGTTCAAAAATATACGTAATAAAATTCAGAAAAGTATACATTTTGCCTAGATGCTCGATTAAATTGTTTCAAAAACATTACATAACTGTGTTGGAAGTTCAATTGGGCTATTCCATCACCAGCTTTCACCCATGACTCAATGCATTTTTCGGTTTTTTTGAACACTTTTGTATGGGACGTGGCTCATTGGTGTAACACATTGAGACACACATTAGATGAAAGATCTCAATGAGCGTGTTATTTCTTTGTACGGGCAAAAGACTCTATCTCGTGCAGGGAAAGTGCAGTGGTGCATTTTATGCTCAAAAATAAATGTAACACATTGAGACTTACATCAAATGAAAGGTACTGGTGAGCGCATTATTCCTTTGAATGGAACCAAAACTCTATCTCGTGGAAGGTGCAGTTTTGCATTTTATGTTCAAAAATGAATTACAGCTTATTTTACATGTTTGTGTTTTTAGAGGAGTTTAAATTCACTCCAACATTTTATTAGTAATATAACTTAAAGTTTGAGTTGCATTTTTGAAAAATAAGTCACAACCATCGTGTATTTAAATTACTTTAAAACCAACAAGGTAGTTTCCCACACGACTACAGAAAATCATATACTTACTCAAACATTTTTTGGTATTGCATTTCATAAATCCATAAAAACCGATAAATGCATTTTTTTTGAAAATTAGAGCAGTCGATGGATTAGTCAAACAGAACAAAGTTATTAAAATGTTTTTGAATCAAGTCAATCGAGCATCTAGTCCAAATGTATGCTTTTCTGAGTTTTATTACATACATTTTTAAACATAAAATGCATCACTGCACTTTCCCTACACGAGACACAGACTTTGGCCATATAAAAAAATAACAAACTAATCGAGGCCTTTCATTTGAAGTATGTATCAATGTGTTACACAAATGAGCCACGTCCCATACAAAAGTGTTTTAGAAACCGAAAAATGCATTGCGTCATGGGTAAAAACTGGTGATGGAATAGCCCAATTGAACTTCCAACACCGTTATGTAATTTGTTTGAACCAAGTTAATCGAGCGTCTAGTCAAAATGTATACTTTTCTGAATTTTATTACATACATTTTTAAACATAAAATGCATCACTGCACTTTCCCTGCACGAGATACAGACTTGTGCCCATACAAAAAAATAGTACACTCATCGAGACCTTTCATTTGATGTATGTCTCATTGTGTTACACCAATGGGCCAAAATGCCCACTCTCCTTTATTTTTAAAAGTTATTTTGTTAAATAAATAAATAAAAAAATTAATTAAAATTAATGACATTGGTCAATTTTTTTGCCATAAGAACCAAAATATACTTTTCTGAAGGCTTTTGGAGTGCTGAACTCGAATCTGAAGTTCGAAAATTTGATTGGCCTCCGTTTTTAAAATATTACCGTTATAAAATTACAAAAAACTAATTTTGGCGGTTTTAGAGGCTATATTTTTATGTGAGGTAATTTATTATAAACAAATTTATAACGGTTGCTATGAAAACTTATTTTTTTCTTCCAAAAACTGTTTAAATCTTTCCGATATCTTTTTTAGTGCCCGAGATATCTTATGTTTTAGTTAATAACCCAAAAACAAACTTAGCCTTATCTTAAGTTTAAGTCATTGGTCAACAAGATTTTTGCCAGAAGAACCAAAATATATTTTTCTGAAGGTTTTTAGGTACTGAACTTGAATCCGAAATCAGAAAAATTTAATTAACTTCCGTTATTGAAAAATTACCATTATAAAAAAACTTTATTTTGCATTTTATAACGGTACTATTTCAAGAACGTAGGCTAATAGAATTTTTCTGATTTTGGATTCGAGGTCAGCAGCCCAAAAACCTTCAGCAGCCTTTTTCAAGGTGACCTATTTGTAAATAGAGCTATAAAAGTAGGAAAATATTAATATTCATCGGTTTCAGCATAAAATATTTAAAAACGTTACACATTCTTTAATGCTTTTAAAATAAAATGGTTGCCTTAATTGAAGGATTTTTTTTATAGTTCTTTTAAAGACACATAAAATACTAATTAAAAAATCAAAAAGTCCAATCCCTTAAACTTTAATATAAATGTAAAAAATTTTTTTTTTTTGAAATCAGTCTCATAACGTTACGCGAAAGTAGAGAGCATGTTATGTAAAATTAACAATTTTGAAAATATATTTGACCAAAAAAATGACATATATTAAGTTTAGTTAAAGTTTTCATACAAATCACAGTGAAATCACGAAAAAAAATTTATTAAAACTTTTAAAACTGAAATCGAATTTTCGGCCATGTTATGAAGAAGTTAAACAGTGGCTTAGGTCCAATTTCATTTGCACTAGAAAACTTGGATACTTTTAAGAAAAAAATATTGCGTAAAAGAACCTTTTGGAGCAGGTCTTATAAGGGCCTTCTGTAACTTGAAAATACGAGACTTCCTTAGAACGGTTCAAAAAGGTCTTAAAAAAGCCTTCTTTAACTAAAATTTACAATGCTTCCTCGAAACACTTCTTGGTGTTAAGAAGTAGAGCTCTTGATACCCGGGTACCCGAGTACTCGCCCGAGTACCCGGGTACCCGAGTTTTCGGGTATTACTCGGGTACCCGGTTGTTTAGTTAGCCGAATACCCGGGTACCCGGGTACTCGGGTATCAAAAGAAAAAAAAGTATTTGTTAAGAAAATTGTTGATACTGAGCATTTTAAACGGTAAATAACACACCATAGGTATAAGATTGAAGGCAAAAATTAAATTCAAAGCAGTTCTCCAGTCAAAGCGAAGAATTGTCGTCAAAAAGAGTTTTAACTTGGTTTACTAGCAAAAATCAAAAGATGCAATATCCGCATCGTCTCCATTCCTCTGGGTGGCCGAAATATGCCCACCGGAGAAGGGTCCTTGCCGTGTGCAAAGATAGCTTTCATTTTGTTTATTTTGATTTTTAAAAATTTTCCAAAATATTAAGTAAAAAAAAAGCGGAGAAAATGAGGTTTGAAAAAAGCTCTCATAGAAAAAACTAATCAAAAATTTGTTTGACATGGTTGTATTGAAATGTTAATATTTCGAGATATACGCAATGCATTTTTCAGATCAAAGTCTTAAATGGATCCTGATAAGATTGTTGAACAAATATATATATAAAATTACCAAAGTTTTTTCGAAAACTTAGAAATAAAAATAAAAAAGTTTCCACTTTTGATTTTTTAAAAATCGAAAAAAAAAATCAATATGGATACCTTCAAACGCTTATAACACAAGAACGACGCAACTAATGTTAATGGTTATGGGCTTAAAATGTAGCTAGGAATATACCAATGATTTTTGGTTTTTTGTGAAAAAAAAATTTTTGAATCCAACATGGCTGCCATGGCCATTTTTTTGTGAACATTTTTTTTTGTATCCAACATGGATGTAATGGCCTCCCCACTTCGGAGTTAAAAAAAAAAAAAAACAACACCAACATTTTTGACAGACAGCTGCCAAAGTGTATGTACAGTGGTGCCAAATGTTTGCATGGATTTCAAAAATCCCGATGTCGTTTTTTTGCACAAAATCTATATAGATTAACAAAAAACACAACTAACGTTAGTGTTTACTGTCTTAAATTGTAGCTTAGAATATACCAATCATTTTTGGTTTTTGGTAAAAAAAAAATTTTTTACCCACCATATATGGCCCTAATACTCATTAAATCAAACGCTTCCAAATAAAACAAACAAATGGCTTTATTGTACCCGGGTACTCGGGTATTATAATACATGAAACCGGGTACCCGGGTACCCGAACTACCCGGGTACCCGAATACCCGGGTACCCGGGTACTCGAGTACCCGGGTACTCGAGTAATACCCGAAAACTCGGGTACCCGAGTACCCGGGTATTTGTGAGAACGGGTACTACCCGGTCGAAATCAAGAGCTCTATTAAGAAGACTTCCTTTCTTTCCAAAATGTTTGACTTGTGTAATCAAGCCTTAAACTAAACCTATACAAACTATAGTCTGTCGAATCGAAAAAATTGGACCTTATGCAAGCCAAGTTTTTACTTGGGATATTTAAAGACGTCCTTGTTGTTTTCCTTCTTTGGTATGGCCAGGACTTTAGCTTTTTTCCATTTGCTGGGAGAGTGGCAATTCACAACGCAATTGTTTAAGATAATTGCTAAGAAAATTATTGCAAAATGAGGCACTCTTATCAGAATAAAATTAGATATGTTATCGGGTCCTGTTGACTTCTTTTGATAGCTTCTTTGTACATTTTCCTTTATTTCATCGGGTTGGTAAGCTTGGAGTAATCTTTGGGGTCACTGGCAAGATTGTTGTCGCTGAATTGCCTTAGTGGTTGGTTGGGTGCGTGAGTGTTGAAGTGTTGACTTTGCAACGTGTGTGTGTGTGTGTGTGTGTGTGTGTGTGTGTGTGTGTGTGTGTGTGTGTGTGTGTGTGTGTGTGTGTGTGTGTGTGTGTGTGTGTGTGTGTGTGTGTGTGTGTGTGTATGTGTGTGTGATTTCTCAGAGGGGGGGAGGGTCAAGGTGCTGATGACCCTCCGGAGGATTTGCCCACCCATGTATCTTCAAGATACCACCATGGCTGCTGCTTCCTCCTTATTATCGCAGCAGCCCCGAACTAATGTTATTAAAATGCTTACCCTTTTATGTTGATCTCATCTTCCACCCTTGACTAAATCTCCTACATAGCCATAATAAAATTATAAAATTTCAGGAACAGTCTAGAGAAAAAAAAAAAATTAGCTTGAAGCGACTTCCCAAACTCATAATACACTTGAACCTCCCATGATAAGAAAAAAGAATAGAACAAAAATTTGTTTGTTTGAGAAATCAATTAAATTAAATTTTATTGTTACGCTGATTAATAGTATAATTTAACTATTTAAAAAAAATTAGTTGGATACATAAAAATAGTTGGCAACCATGTTGCTTTTGAATTAATAATTTTATATAAAAAAAATTTTGATTAATTATTTAGATTCCATTGAATCATCTTTTATTATATTTTATATATTTATATTTATAATTTATATTTTATGACATTGGCAACCATGTTGCTTTTGAATTATCAATTTAAAAAAAATTGTGATTAATTTTATTTTGTTTCGATTTTATGATATGACAACGTTTTTTTTTTTTTTCTTATTTTTTTATTTTTTTTTATTCATATATATATATTCCAAAAAAAAATAACCAAAACTCAAAACAAGCTTTAAATCACATTAAATGCATGTCTGTATTTTTTTTTTTTTTTTTTATTCGTTTTATAAAATTACCACTTACTTGTACATAAATCCAAGGAGGTGCACCGCTTCGGCATATCGTCGTCCTAGTATTGGAGTGCCGTATACGCCAAATTGCATTTTTTGAACTAGGTATGCAGTCGTATGTTTTCTAAGTTGCTCTTTTCAAATCTGCTATCCGTTTTCTTCTATCTTTTTTCACTGCCGAGAGATTCACTATTGTTTCGACAAAAACAAGAAATTTTAGTATTTACGTCAAATTTTTCATGCAATGCAAGAAAATTTTGAGAATTGTTTTGACGTACGTTATGTTTTTCTTTGACGTACGTGTATATGAATAAAAGAAACTTCTGATTTTCATGGCGTATACGGCAAACTCATTTTGGACAAAAATTTAAATATTTTGAAAACAAAACGAATTGCAGATGTCCAATAGCATGTATATAAAAGACACATTTTAATTATATATCATACTAAAATATCAAAAAATACCAGTGGTTAGTTCTTTCGCAATTATCTTCCGAACATTTAAATGCGATTTCCCAATACTAGGGCGACGATATGGTACCTGTGAATTAATTATTATTTTTGTGTTTTTTTTTTGTTTTATTAATTATAAATTGTTTGCTTTGATTTTTTGATATTCTTCTTTTTTTTTATTATTTAAGGGGTGGGGATTAATTATTACTTATGATTTTCTTTTTTTTTTCTTTTTTTTTCTAATTTAATTGTTTTTTTTTTATTTCGTAATTATTTATGCCAGATAGGCAATATGATTTCTCTTAATTTGATTTTAATTTTTTTTGTTTTTTGTTTGTTTGCATTAACTTAATAATACTTTATAAATTTTTTTCACAAATAAACATAGAGAACACTTGATAACACTGGGATTGATAACATATAAGGGGAGTAATCAAGGGAACACGGGGGATGAATTTCACTAGGTATAGTTGAAGATGATGATTTTATAACGATCCAGGTAAGTAGGTAGGTATAATTGTTTATTTCTCTTTTTTTTTTCTTGTCAGGGTTCTGGTAAGGTAAGTGTATGTGGTTCTTTTTTTTTCAAGTAATTAAGTTTTAATAAGACACAGAAAAGTATTACTAGCAAGGTAAGTGTAGTTTAGGTAAGTTTAGGTTCTCTTCCTTTTTTTTCAGGTAAGGTTTTAATAAATATTTTAGACTCAACCGGAAGGTATTTTAATTTATTTTCTTTTTTTTTTCTTTTCAGGGGCTCAATTTATGTTTTAATATAATTATTAACACCACCGTAAGTATTAAAATAATTTTTTTTTTTTGTTCCCTTTTTTTTTTGTTATTAGGGAATCAAACATTAATTTTATTATTCGTGATCAAACCCGTAAGTATTTATATTGTTTAAATTCTATACGCGAGTAGTTACCATTATTGGTAAAACACTTATTAGTTTAATAATTCTTTTTTTTTTATATCCGCACTTCTAGTGTACTTTCTTTTGGTTTTCGTTTTATAAATTATTTTTTTGCAACCGCACGCTTTGCCTGACACCCACTGAATGATTTGATTCTTTCTCTATGTAGGTCATGGTCATGAGTTAGCTGGAATGTCGCCTTATGATCTAGCTGTGCATTCTTTTACATACTCACAGGTTTGGGGATTATCGTTTCGTCACGCCACTTAAGCTAGCGGTCAAACCTTTAGAGCAAATCTTGTACATACTGTAGAGTATGTAGCAATATGTGAATTAAGAACTAAAGTATGTGCCGTTTGCTTTTCAATTATTGCAGGTTGTTTGTTTATGTACTAACGTTTTTAATTTATGTTATGAGTTATGAAATTTTAATTATAGTCCGGGGACTGATGTTAATTTTTATTTTTGTTTTTATATGAAATTTGATTACATTTTTGTTTGAATTATTATAGTTTTGATATTATTGATAGTATTTATAGATTATTGTGTTTATTTGATTAAAGTCCATGCTGTTATGTTTTTATTTTAGTTATTTAATTTATTTTTGTTGTGTTCCTTAATATATGATTTTGTTTTAGTTTAAGTTTTAGTTTTAGTTTTAGTTTTAGTTTTAGTTTTAGTTTTAGTTTTAGTTTTAGTTTTAGTTTTAGTTTATAGTTTATAGTTTATAGTTTATAGTTTATAGTTTATAGTTTATAGTTTATAGTTTATAGTTTATAGTTTATAGTTTATAGTTTATAGTTTATAGTTTATAGTTTATAGTTTATAGTTTATAGTTTATAGTTTATAGTTTATAGTTTATAGTTTATAGTTTATAGTTTATAGTTTATAGTTTATAGTTTATAGTTTATAGTTTATAGTTTATAGTTTATAGTTTATAGTTTATAGTTTATAGTTTATAGTTTATAGTTTATAGTTTATAGTTTATAGTTTATAGTTTATAGTTTATAGTTTATAGTTTATAGTTTATAGTTTATAGTTTATAGTTTATAGTTTATAGTTTATAGTTTATAGTTTATAGTTTATAGTTTATAGTTTATAGTTTATAGTTTATAGTTTATAGTTTATAGTTTATAGTTTATAGTTTATAGTTTATAGTTTATAGTTTATAGTTTATAGTTTATAGTTTATAGTTTATAGTTTATAGTTTATAGTTTATAGTTTATAGTTTATAGTTTATAGTTTATAGTTTATAGTTTATAGTTTATAGTTTATAGTTTATAGTTTATAGTTTATAGTTTATAGTTTATAGTTTATAGTTTATAGTTTATAGTTTATAGTTTATAGTTTATAGTTTATAGTTTATAGTTTATAGTTTATAGTTTATAGTTTATAGTTTATAGTTTATAGTTTATAGTTTATAGTTTATAGTTTATAGTTTATAGTTTATAGTTTATAGTTTATAGTTTATAGTTTATAGTTTATAGTTTATAGTTTATAGTTTATAGTTTATAGTTTATAGTTTATAGTTTATAGTTTATAGTTTATAGTTTATAGTTTATAGTTTATAGTTTATAGTTTATAGTTTATAGTTTATAGTTTATAGTTTATAGTTTATAGTTTATAGTTTATAGTTTATAGTTTATAGTTTATAGTTTATAGTTTATAGTTTATAGTTTATAGTTTATAGTTTATAGTTTATAGTTTATAGTTTATAGTTTATAGTTTATAGTTTATAGTTTATAGTTTATAGTTTATAGTTTATAGTTTATAGTTTATAGTTTATAGTTTATAGTTTATAGTTTATAGTTTATAGTTTATAGTTTATAGTTTATAGTTTATAGTTTATAGTTTATAGTTTATAGTTTATAGTTTATAGTTTATAGTTTATAGTTTATAGTTTATAGTTTATAGTTTATAGTTTATAGTTTATAGTTTATAGTTTATAGTTTATAGTTTATAGTTTATAGTTTATAGTTTATAGTTTATAGTTTATAGTTTATAGTTTATAGTTTATAGTTTATAGTTTATAGTTTATAGTTTATAGTTTATAGTTTATAGTTTATAGTTTATAGTTTATAGTTTATAGTTTATAGTTTATAGTTTATAGTTTATAGTTTATAGTTTATAGTTTATAGTTTATAGTTTATAGTTTATAGTTTATAGTTTATAGTTTATAGTTTATAGTTTATAGTTTATAGTTTATAGTTTATAGTTTATAGTTTATAGTTTATAGTTTATAGTTTATAGTTTATAGTTTATAGTTTATAGTTTATAGTTTATAGTTTATAGTTTATAGTTTATAGTTTATAGTTTATAGTTTATAGTTTATAGTTTATAGTTTATAGTTTATAGTTTATAGTTTATAGTTTATAGTTTATAGTTTATAGTTTATAGTTTATAGTTTATAGTTTATAGTTTATAGTTTATAGTTTATAGTTTATAGTTTATAGTTTATAGTTTATAGTTTATAGTTTATAGTTTATAGTTTATAGTTTATAGTTTATAGTTTATAGTTTATAGTTTATAGTTTATAGTTTATAGTTTATAGTTTATAGTTTATAGTTTATAGTTTATAGTTTATAGTTTATAGTTTATAGTTTATAGTTTATAGTTTATAGTTTATAGTTTATAGTTTATAGTTTATAGTTTATAGTTTATAGTTTATAGTTTATAGTTTATAGTTTATAGTTTATAGTTTATAGTTTATAGTTTATAGTTTATAGTTTATAGTTTATAGTTTATAGTTTATAGTTTATAGTTTATAGTTTATAGTTTATAGTTTATAGTTTATAGTTTATAGTTTATAGTTTATAGTTTATAGTTTATAGTTTATAGTTTATAGTTTATAGTTTATAGTTTATAGTTTATAGTTTATAGTTTATAGTTTATAGTTTATAGTTTATAGTTTATAGTTTATAGTTTATAGTTTATAGTTTATAGTTTATAGTTTATAGTTTATAGTTTATAGTTTATAGTTTATAGTTTATAGTTTATAGTTTATAGTTTATAGTTTATAGTTTATAGTTTATAGTTTATAGTTTATAGTTTATAGTTTATAGTTTATAGTTTATAGTTTATAGTTTATAGTTTATAGTTTATAGTTTATAGTTTATAGTTTATAGTTTATAGTTTATAGTTTATAGTTTATAGTTTATAGTTTATAGTTTATAGTTTATAGTTTATAGTTTATAGTTTATAGTTTATAGTTTATAGTTTATAGTTTATAGTTTATAGTTTATAGTTTATAGTTTATAGTTTATAGTTTATAGTTTATAGTTTATAGTTTATAGTTTATAGTTTATAGTTTATAGTTTATAGTTTATAGTTTATAGTTTATAGTTTATAGTTTATAGTTTATAGTTTATAGTTTATAGTTTATAGTTTATAGTTTATAGTTTATAGTTTATAGTTTATAGTTTATAGTTTATAGTTTATAGTTTATAGTTTATAGTTTATAGTTTATAGTTTATAGTTTATAGTTTATAGTTTATAGTTTATAGTTTATAGTTTATAGTTTATAGTTTATAGTTTATAGTTTATAGTTTATAGTTTATAGTTTATAGTTTATAGTTTATAGTTTATAGTTTATAGTTTATAGTTTATAGTTTATAGTTTATAGTTTATAGTTTATAGTTTATAGTTTATAGTTTATAGTTTATAGTTTATAGTTTATAGTTTATAGTTTATAGTTTATAGTTTATAGTTTATAGTTTATAGTTTATAGTTTATAGTTTATAGTTTATAGTTTATAGTTTATAGTTTATAGTTTATAGTTTATAGTTTATAGTTTATAGTTTATAGTTTATAGTTTATAGTTTATAGTTTATAGTTTATAGTTTATAGTTTATAGTTTATAGTTTATAGTTTATAGTTTATAGTTTATAGTTTATAGTTTATAGTTTATAGTTTATAGTTTATAGTTTATAGTTTATAGTTTATAGTTTATAGTTTATAGTTTATAGTTTATAGTTTATAGTTTATAGTTTATAGTTTATAGTTTATAGTTTATAGTTTATAGTTTATAGTTTATAGTTTATAGTTTATAGTTTATAGTTTATAGTTTATAGTTTATAGTTTATAGTTTATAGTTTATAGTTTATAGTTTATAGTTTATAGTTTATAGTTTATAGTTTATAGTTTATAGTTTATAGTTTATAGTTTATAGTTTATAGTTTATAGTTTATAGTTTATAGTTTATAGTTTATAGTTTATAGTTTATAGTTTATAGTTTATAGTTTATAGTTTATAGTTTATAGTTTATAGTTTATAGTTTATAGTTTATAGTTTATAGTTTATAGTTTATAGTTTATAGTTTATAGTTTATAGTTTATAGTTTATAGTTTATAGTTTATAGTTTATAGTTTATAGTTTATAGTTTATAGTTTATAGTTTATAGTTTATAGTTTATAGTTTATAGTTTATAGTTTATAGTTTATAGTTTATAGTTTATAGTTTATAGTTTATAGTTTATAGTTTATAGTTTATAGTTTATAGTTTATAGTTTATAGTTTATAGTTTATAGTTTATAGTTTATAGTTTATAGTTTATAGTTTATAGTTTATAGTTTATAGTTTATAGTTTATAGTTTATAGTTTATAGTTTATAGTTTATAGTTTATAGTTTATAGTTTATAGTTTATAGTTTATAGTTTATAGTTTATAGTTTATAGTTTATAGTTTATAGTTTATAGTTTATAGTTTATAGTTTATAGTTTATAGTTTATAGTTTATAGTTTATAGTTTATAGTTTATAGTTTATAGTTTATAGTTTATAGTTTATAGTTTATAGTTTATAGTTTATAGTTTATAGTTTATAGTTTATAGTTTATAGTTTATAGTTTATAGTTTATAGTTTATAGTTTATAGTTTAAAAAGAAATCCATTGAGTTGGAAAGAGAAGAAACGAAACGGGTTCTAATTTGTCAATGTAGAGATCTCATGCACAGACTGACAGCCGGGCTATGACAGGGACTATAGTTTTAGGTCCTTGCAATGGTAGACACCCACTTTTTTCCCACCGAGATATTCCAGCTCATACAAGTTATTCCCAAGAACTCTACGGATCTTCATTTTTATAAATTTAGGACTGAGTTTTGCCGAAAATTTCTTCGAAGCGTTACTGAGTGCAAAATTTCTCCTAAAGACTAGGTCTCCTACTTTAAACTTCACATCTTTGCTTCGTAGACTATAGGTGTTTTCATAAAGAGTATGAGTTTTAGCGAGTGAATTTTTAATATAAGCGTGCATTATGTTCATGTGCGAAGCTTTTGAAATTAACTCCACATTTGAATTATTAAGCCCATTCAGTTTTCGGAGTAATTTGTAGTCCAGTCCATGTTCGATACATCTTTGCCCAAATAGAGCTTCGTTAGGTGACAAATGGATCGCTGAATGGACGGTTGTGCGAAGCGCGCTGGCTATGGACTGCAAATTACTGTCCCAGTTCCTTTGATCCGGATCAATATACGATCTTATTGCAGCGAGAATTGAACTATTTACCCTCTCACTAGCATTTGCTTGTGGAGAGTAAAGACATGGTTAATCCCTAGCGAACACATACTATTCTCGAACTCTCGACTTGTGAATTGCTTGCCGTTGTCAGAGAGAAGTGTTTCCGGGACTCCGAAGACACAGAACACCTGCTCTTACAGAAATTTCAAGGCCGTATCTGAAGTTGCTTTTCGAAGAGCTTTTATCACCACAAAATTGGTTAACTGGTCCAATGCAATTATAATGTGCGTGTTCCCGTGTCTCGAGCGCGGGTATGGACCGAGGAAGTTGATATACAGCATCTGAAAGGGTCTCTCGGCCAAAAATGCTTTTCCCATTGGCGGCCTCAAGGTTGCATTTGGGGCTTTCGACGCCTTGCAGATGTCGCAACTTCCAATAAACGTTTTTACCTTGGCTGCCATGTTAGGCCAGAAGAATTGTCGCTGAAGTGGGTACAAAGTTTTCGCGATTCCACCATGCGACGCTCGAGGTGGTTGATGAGCCAGAGCTATCAAGTGGTCAGTCAGCGATTCAGGAACCCAAAGCTTCCATGCTTGGTCGTCCTCTACAGGATTCCCTGTGCAATGTTTGACCTTCTTGTAGACGAAATTTTCCGACACTTGAAGGTCAGGTAGCTGTTCTTTATATTCTTGGATGCTGTCCCTGATCTTGCAGTATTCCGTAGATTTAAAACTAGGATCCGCAAGGTCAATATGGAGTACATATCAAGGGTCGACCAACATCGAAACCTCAGAAACCATAGCGTCAACCCCATGAACTCTTGACAGAGCATCAGGTACGACATTCTGGGATCCTTTGCGATGTTTGATGGTGAAATCGAACCCCTGAAGCTTTAAACTCCATCTCGCTAACCTACCACAGAGATCTTTCTGGTTCATCAACCATTTCAAGCTCGCATGGTCTGTCACGATTTTAAACGCATGCCCTTCCACGTACGCTCGAAACTTCTGGACGCCCATGACAGCAGTCAGGCACTCACGCTCGGTGACATTATAATTCCGCTGAGCCGCGTTGAGTTTCTGCGAATGGTAGAAGATTGGGCGTTCATTGCCACTTTCATCCAACTGACTAAGTACACAGCCGATGCCGGTGTTTGAGGCATCGCACTGAATTATAAACTCCTTTGTAAAATCGGGGTTTACCAGGAGCGGAGCAGATGTCAGTGCTCTTTTCAGCTTTTCAAAAGCTTCTACGGCTTCGTCCGTGAAAATGAACTTCTTGCCCTTCTTCAAAGTGTCCGTTATAGCGGCAGCAAGAGTTGAGAAGTCCTTAACGAGTCGCCGGTACCATCCCGGTAGTCCTAAAAATCGTCGGGCTTGCTTCGAGGTAGCCGGGGTAGGGAAGTCTCGTATGGCTGCTACTTTCTCCGGATCGGTTTTCAAACAGCCATCCCCGACAATATATCCTAGGTATTTTAACTCTTTGAAGCAGAATTTTGACTTCTGGACGTTCATTGTCAGTCCCGCGTCCTTCAGTCGACCTGCCAAAAGTTGAACGTGCTCTTCGAAAGTGCTTGTTCATATTTCATTTAAAATAACTTTTTGTAAAGTGCAACAATAATCTTTTTCTTATTAATCATGTTCAAATTTCATTTAAATTCATTAGATTCTTTTTTTGTCATTAATTTATGCAAGCGTGTGAACAGCTAAAATTTTTGTATTTCACGGATCTCATTTCCGATTTTGTATATTTTCGTTGTTACCTGTTCCCACGCTTGAATATTTTTTGCATAGTTGCACTTTTAATATAATTAATTTTCATTTGTACTTTGTTTTCAACCTATCATATTTTTCTTGTCTGAAATAAAATTCAGTTTTGCTGTAAACCTTTGAACATTAAACATTGTGTTTTTTTTTTAACTATTTTGAGAATTAAACATTGGCGACCGTGACAGGACCTCCGATTAATATTAAATTAAATCTTGTCTTGTTATTCATCTGGTTAATTGTATATTAAATATATTGAAAAGATCTTTAAACAAGGTCGATGAGCAGTCCTTGTTGAATAAAGGTCTACAGTTTCGTCAAATTAAAATAAGAAGTTTGGAACAGAATTGGGATGAGATCACTTGTTTATATCGGAAATTGGACCAGGAATTGGATGCAGAGGAAGTAGAAGACTACTTTGATATACAAGAAAAGCTTGAGGAGACGTTATTGATGTTAGCAACTAACGTCGCACCATCCCAAGAAACAGCAACTGACCCAAAACCTTCAAATATAATGATGAAGCTGCCAAAAATTGAGCTCCCTAAATTTGATGGAGAATACTTAAACTGGTTGCAATTTCATGACTTGTTCAAGCAAATGATTCATGATCAGCCTATCCCACCAGCACAAAAATTATATTTCCTAAGGGCAAATGTTACAGGAAAAGCCATGGAATTAATCCAAAATTTCAAGCCCACTGATAGCAACTACGAGGTAGCATGGGGTGTCCTTGTTGAACGCTTCAATAATAAAAGATTACTATTGACTGCACAATTAAACAAGCTATTGATGCAGTCAGCTACAACAGCAACAAGTTCAAGTTTAAGAAAACTACATGATAACACGAAGGAGTGCTTGCAAGTTATCTCCAACCTTAATGTCGACATCGAAAATTGGGATCCGATCGTCGTTCATTGTCTGCTGCAAAAACTGGACAAAGAGAGCAGAGAAAAATTCGAGTTTACGATCAAGGATCCGAGAAACAGTCCATCCATTGAAGAGTTTCTGAAGTTCGTTGAGGCCAGATTTCAGACTCTAGAGGCCATTAACCCAAAAGATGGAGGAAGGATGAAGTATCAAAGCCTGGAGGTCACCAGCTGCGATACTGGGAAAAAGTCAACCATGGTCATTGCGCCCAAGAGCGATCAGGAACTAATTTGTCATTTCTGCAATTCAAGTAAGCATGGTATATACAATTGCAATAAATTTTTGTCTCTTTCAGGTATAGAACGAGGAAAAGCTGTCCATAAACTGATGTTGTGCAGAAATTGTCTCAAGAAAGGCCATTATTCCCAATCATGTATAGCTCGAAGATGCCAAAAATGCAACATGCTCCACAACACGTTACTTCATCAATATAAAATACAAAAATCTCAAGAAATAAGCAAGGGTCAGTGGGGTGATAAAGTATCTTCAAGCAACACTCCACACCAAGTAAACCAGGCAGTAAACCAGGCAGTGAACCAGGCAGGAAACCAGGCAGTAAACCAGGCAGTAAACCAGGCAGTAAACCAGGCAGGAAACCAGGCAGTAAACCAGGCAGTAAATAACGCAGCAGCAGAAATTCGTGTCCAGAAACGCCACGTATACTTAGCAACGGCAGTGGTCAATGTGATATCTTCGTATGGTGTACGTATCCCATGCAGAGCTCTTCTTGATTCCGGATCTCAGTTGAACTTTGTTACGACATCGTTCATTCAGCAGCTAGGTACCAAAAAGTATCGCAAGGATACCGCTATCAGCGGAATAGGAGCACAAGAGTGCAGGTCCGAGTTTGTGGCCTCAATAACATTTGAGTCCAGAACCTCGGACTATAAAGCGACCATTGAAGCGAATCTAATGGCCCGCATAAGTGACTACCAGGCTTGTCAAGAAGTTGATGTGTCATTGTGGAAAATTCCCAATCACATACAACTTGCAGATCCTTCTTTCTGCAAGGCAAATCAAGTTGACATGCTCTTAGGAGCTGAACTTTTTTTCGACCTATTTATACCTGGAGAAGTCAAGATTTCATCAGATCTACCAACTTTGCGGAATACAAAGTTAGGTTGGGTCGTTGCAGGAGGCGTTTCAGCCTCAAATTCTAATTCAAACTTTAATTGCCATATTGTAACAAAGCCATCGTTAACATCATTGGACACACTTGTTCGTTCATTCTGGGAAACAGAAAGCCATGACACTCCTATTGATGCTGAAACCGAGGAAGAACATCAGTGCGAAGAACATTTCAAGAAGAACACCACAATGAATTCCGAAGGTAAATTTGTTGTGACATTACCATTTAAACAGGATCCTATAATATCTTTAGGGGACTCTATGTCATCAGCAAGAAAAAGGTTTTTTTCATTAGAAAACAAGCTAAACAAGGATGAAGAACTCAAAACATCCTACATTAGCTTCATGCAAGAATATGAAGCATTAGGTCACATGACACCATTGAAAAATGGTATTATTCCAAGGGGGCACTACGTCATACCTCATCATTGCGTCATGAAACCCGAAAGTTCAACAACAAAACTTCGAGTAGTTTTTGATGCATCTGCTAAAACCACTTCTGGTCTCTCACTCAATGATATACTTATGGTCGGGCCGACAGTTCAACCAGATCTTTTCTCAATTGTTCTAAAATTCAGAATGCACCGATATGTATTTACTGCGGACATAACAAAGATGTATCGTCAGGTCTTATTACGAGAGGAAGATCAAGCTTTCCAACTTATTTATTGGAGACCAAGAACCGATATGCCACTGCAGCTTTATAAATTAAATACCGTCACCTATGGCACAGCCTCTGCTTCCTATTTAGCAACCAGATGTCTTGTGAAACTAGCTGATGACAAACAAGAGACATTTTATAGAGCTTCACAAGCCGTTAAAAACAATGTTTACGTGGATGATTGTTTGGCAGGTGCAGACAACATTGATGACGCTCATGAGTTACTTAATGAGATTATTTGTCTACTCAAATCAGGTAACTTTCAATTAAAAAAGTTTTGTGCTAATAATCCCATGATTTTAAAAGATATACCCGAAGACGATAAAGAGAAATTAGTAACATTCCATCAATCTGAGATAATTAAAACTTTAGGATTAATATGGGATCCTTCACTAGATGTTTTTAAATTCAGCTTTAATGACGAAAAGGTAAATAAAATAAACACACAGATAACAAAACGAACAGTGTTGGCAGATCTTGCAAGACTTTTCGACCCTCTTGGTTTACTCGGACCAATAATCGTAATTGGTAAGCTATTCTTACAAGAGTTGTGGAAATTAAATATGACTTGGGATAATAAGCTTGAAACTGAAAAGGCTCAAAAGTGGATAAACTATATTGCCCAGTTTTCACACTTGAACATGTTAAATGTTCCACGATATGTCCTTATTCCCTCCGCCAAAACAATCGAACTTCATGCCTTTTCGGATAGCAGCTTATTTGCATTCGGATCATGTGTGTACTTAAGATCAGTTGATGAAAACAACAAAAGCTTTTGCCAACTTATGTGTTCAAAATCAAGAGTAGTGCCACTGAAGACTATCAGCATAGCCCGCCTGGAACTACAAGCAGCAGTTCTTATGGTGGAATTAGTGGATAGACTAATTCAAATCCTTCCGAAGAAAATTGACAAGGTATGCTATTATACAGATTCAACAACCGTTTTAGCTTGGCTTAAATCACCTTCTTACACCTGGGAGACGTTTGTTGCAAATAGGGTTGCGAAAATACAATCACTTTCAGAGTTTCATCAATGGCAATTTATCAAGGGCCAACTCAATCCTGCAGATTTGGTGTCAAGAGGATCAAGATTAGAAGTACTATTCAAGTCACAAATATGGTTTCAAGGTCCAGAATTCCTAAGAAATGGAGAAACAAGTCCCTTCAATGAATACGATTTTCCAGAGGTTATTCCAGAAAGACGCAAGAAGAAATCGGTTTTGTCAGCAGCAATTCAAAATGAGCTTAGCTTGATAGAAAACATCAATTACAGAAATTCATTTTTCACATTAAGAAAAATATTTGCATTTTGTTTTAGATTCTATTATAATTGTAGAAGACCAAAAGAATTACGAAATACAGGCCAACTAACGGTTAATGAGTTAAAACAAGGAACCCGGTGGATTATGGTTTACACTCAAAGAACCTCATTTCCAGAAGATTATCATGTCTTAGAAGGAAGGAGGCTTGTAAGTAGAAATTCATCTATAGCATCGCTTACTCCCTATTTTGATGAAAAAACTAAATTAATTCGAGTCGGTGGAAGATTGGCTTATGCGAAGATCTCTCCAGATGCTAAACATCAAATTCTTATTCCACAAAATAATGTAATAACTAAATTAATTTTGACAGATTTACATCGTAAACATATGCACGCTTCACATAGAGCGTTAATAGCCATCTCTAGACAACAATACTGGATATTAGGTGTTGGACATGCAGCTCGACAAGTTATTAGTCGATGCATCATTTGTTTTAGAGCGAAGCCAAGATTCATCAACCAAATGATGGGAAATATGCCTCCAGAAAGGGTGAATGTATCGAGACCTTTTTATCACTGCGGTGTTGATTTCTGCGGGCCCATTAAAACCCACTACAACGTCAGAGGTAAGAGTCCTACAAAATCATATTTGGCTATTTTTGTTTGTTTTTCGACTAAAGCTGTACACATAGAAGTAGTTGGAGATTTATCGTCTCAATCATTCATATTCGCCTTAAAAAGATTTATATGAAGGCGAGGACTTTGTCACACAATATTTTGTGACAACGCAACAAACTTTGTTGGTGCTAAGAGTGAGTTAGCAGAACTAACAAAAGTATTCAATTCAAGAAGAATCCAGTCAAGAATCCAGACTTATTGCCTAGAAGAAGGAATAAAGTGGAAAAATATACCACCTCGTTCTCCTCACTTTGGAGGCTTGTGGGAAGCTGCTGTAAAATCTGCAAAGACGCTTCTCGTTCGTCATCTAGGCGAAGCTTCATTGACGTATGAGCAGTTGCTAACGGTGGTCATACAAATAGAAGCAATATTGAACTCTCGACCGCTAACACCGTTGTCATCTGATCCAAACGATTTCGAAGCTCTTACACCAGGGCACTTCTTAATCGGAGGTCCTCTTACGGCCATCGCAGAACCAGATGTAACAGACAGCAAAATAGGCAGTCTAAACAAATTTCGGCAAATGCAGCACATACAACAGCATTTTTGGAAAAGGTGGTCGGCTGAATATTTACATCTTCTGCAACAAAGACTTAAATGGAAAACTGAATCAAATAACCTTAAAAATGACACATTGGTGCTTATTAAAGAAGATAATATTCCTCCTATGCGCTGGAAACTTGGCCGAGTGATTGAGACATTTAAGGGAAGTGATGGTAAAGTACGCGTGGCTAACGTAAAAACTCAAACTGGAACGTACCAACGAGCGATACATAATCAAACAAGATGTTTAAGATCAAGAAATCCAAAAAAGGTGACATTACTGTCAGTCTTGTTTTTGGTACTTATACTAATACCCACATCTTTATGTCACTCACAAACACAGGAACAAATAAATATAAACAAACTTGATGATGGCGTTGGTATATACTTTGAAGACGTTGGCAAAATTCGCACAGTAAACACATATTGGAAAATATTTGTCTATTACAATCTGACAACGTACTGGCAAGGGTTTGATGAGCTTAAAACATATGTTAACAAAATACAAGATCTGTGTACAAAAGAAGCAACTCATCAAATGTACTACATACCAACAGTAGACACAATGCGAAGCAGGATCGCAGTTATCGAGCATAACAACGAATTGCTTCAGAATTACCATGCACCAAAATATGAAAGAACCAGGATAGCAAGATCACCCTTTGACATTGTGGGAACTTTGGCGCATAGTTTGTTTGGTATACTTGATCAAGAAAGTGCTGATAAAATACAAGTCCAAATCGGCAATGCATATAGAAATGAAGATCATTTGATTGAACTTTTGAAAAAACAAAGTTCGATTGCAGATGCTACTTCTAATATTTTAAAACGAAACCACATTCAAGTTCAAGAACAATTTAAGGCCCTAAATGAACACCTTCAAAATACCATGGCAATTATCAGCAAGAAGGACAAGGTTAACGAAGTACGACAAAACCTTGGATCTTTGACGTCGTATTTAATTCTTGTTCTCACAAATTTCGAGTATATACAAGATCTACTATTAGATGTTCTATTGGATTTAAATCAGTCTTGTCTTGCTTCTCATTCTGATCACACGCTTATTGCTTGCTACTAATTTGCTATGAGTGCTAAATGTAAAAAGTGCTTAGCTAACATATCACCAAGCGACTCTATCTCCTGTGGTGTGTGTCAGGCGGTTTTCCACGGAAAGTGTACATTGTTAAAAGCAAACGAAATCAAATTAATTAATTCTAATGTTAATTTGTTTTGGAAATGTGTTAATTGTAAAAGTCATGTATTGTCTGTGCACATTAAAAAAGTCAACCATAACTTTGCGCTCCTACAAGAAGCACTATGCGAATTAAATTCTTTTGACAAAAACAACAAACCAAGTGTAAATTCGCCATATCAGAATAGTCAAAAAAAAGTTCATTTGGATGTTAGCAGAGAGGTCAGAGAAAATACAAAAAAGCAAAGAATTGATAGGGCTAAAGAGCAAAGCCAACAGCAAAAAAAAAATTCTTTAGCACTTTCGTCTCCTGCTATAAATCGTATTCTTAAAAAGTCCAGTAATTATTCGGTTTCCCCTGGTCCCTCTTATCGATTGACTGTTGAAAATAATACCATATCAACACCTTTATCTAAAATCTTAGTTGATGGTGAGAATGCGCTTTCTCTCTCTGAACTTACTCAGAGTGAAGTTATAGTTGTTGGAGCTCATGATAACATCGATGACGTCGTTATAGATAATGCTCTTACTTCATCTGCTGGAAAAGATGATAATGTAAAGAGCCAAAGTCAACAACAATCATTGCCTCCTACCTCTCCAATTTCTGAGTTTATAATTGCTGAAGGTGATGTCAAAAATAATTGCGACAATGCACGTAACAAAGATGAGGATAAAGATGGTAAAGTAAATACGAATAATAAAGATTTTGTGGATCACGAAAACATTAATAATAAACCAAATGATACTAAATCTGATATAAGGGATGACCATACTGATCTTGAGGTGTATTTTAAACTTAAATGGTTTCATATATCAAGTTTTAAACCAAATACGAAACCAGAATCCATAGTTTCATACGTTTCAAAGAAAACAAACTTATGTGCAAAGCTTTTTTCTTGTTATAAGTTGTTGGCAAAATATAATCAGGGAGAAAAAGATGAATGGAGACCAAATTTTGTTAACTTTAAAATTGGATGCCCATTGGAACACGTAAATTCAATCCTTCGTACCGATTTTTGGCCAATGGGTGTGAATATTCGTACTTTTGATTATAAGCCAAAAAACTAATTAATGCTGCTATTGTTGATGATAATGATGATGTTGGTTTTGATGATGGTGCTGTTGACAATGTTGCTCACAATGTTGTTGACGATGATGTTGCTGTAAATGTTGATGATGATGTTGGTTTTGATGATGATGCTGTTGAAAATGTTGCTGAAAATGTCAATAATTCTAATACACTAATTGAAATTGTTGCTCATGATGCTGTCTTTGTTGTTGATGTTGCCACTGATGTTATTACTGCAAACGATGTTGATGATGATGCTGTAGATGTTCCTGAAATCCTTGATTCTGATCCTGGGTGTCTCCTCAATTTTAATGTATTGTAACGATGAATTACTGAACTACTTTTAAGATAAAAGTCTGAACACACTACCTACTACTGCAAAGGTAGAAATGTGAACGGACCTTTAGTAATTAAGAAAAATATCTCACTGAACACATCTAAAAATATCCCACTGAACATATCTCACTGAACACATCTCAAAATATCCCACACTGAACACATCTCAAAATATCCCACTAGACTGGAAGCCTTCCTGGAAAGGAAGTTTCGAGAGACAGGGACGAGAGCCTTCGAGGACGTTCTCGAGCCTCGAGATTCCGGTATAAAAGGCAGCATAGACACCGACCGGAGACAGTTTAATCTTGAAAGTGAAAGAGTACAGTACAAAGTGAAATAAAGTGTTGCGAATTGTTAGTAGTAAATAAAGTGATTTAAAAGTGTGTTTGTTTGAGCGAATAATAAAAGTAAATTGAGTTGAAATAAAGTGTGTTCTTATTTGAACGGAAATATAAGTGGAAATTAAATAAGTTTTATTGTGAACCCGGAATAAAACATAACATTGGTGTCAGAAAAGTGGAATAAAACTTATTTATTTGTGCGAATCAGATAATTTCGCGAATAAAGTAAAAAGTGCGCGTGTGTTTTAAAAATAAACAAAGTTTAAAACATTTTGAAATAAGTAAAAGTGCTCGCGTTTTAAAAAGTTAAAATGGGTAAGACATTAAATCAGTTAAGTTTGACTGAGCTGAAGGCGGAATTAACTAAGCGAGGTCTTCCTACTGCTGGATCGAAAAATGACCTCATTATTCGTCTGCAGGATCACTTAACCCAGATAAACGAAAATTTGGACACATTTCAATTCGAAATTGAAATGCCAGAAGAACAAGTAAGTACTGGTTCCGCTTCCGATATGTCGTCCGTGATGTCTGTTCTCCTTGCTAAGTTCGAGAAAAATCTTCTTGAACAAATTGAAGCACAACGTAATGAACAGAAGGATGAACAGAAAAATCTTCTTGAACAAATTGAGACACAACGCAAGGAACAGAGAGAACAATTAGAAAAACAACAGAGTAGTGTTCTCGAAAAAATTGAGGCACAACGTACCGAGCAAAAGAGTGAACAACAGAATCTTCTCGAAAAATTGGAAACCCAGAAGAACCTTCTGGATGAACAGAAAAACCTCATCGAAGGTAAGCTTGATGCTATCGAGAACAAGTTCGTTGCTCTTGATGCTTCCATCAAAGGTGTTGAAAAACAATCTCAAGAAAAGTTCGAGAAAGTTGAAGAAAAACTCGAAAAAGTAGAAATAAAATTCGATGACAAATTGAAAGGAATGGAAGTGAAAATGCAAAGTTTTACCGAAGAACTTGACAAGGTTCGAAAAATTAAGGTGCGAGAAAGTTCTGGTGAGTATTTAAAGAAGAAGGAAATGCATCCACCAACCTTTGATGGACAAAGTTCTTGGTCGATCTACAAGAAACAGTTTGAGGCAGCTGCCACAACAAATGGCTGGGATGACGAAGACAAATGTATAGCGCTGACTCTTGCTCTTAGAGGTCCTGCTGCTGAGTTGTTACAAACATTACCACCAGAAAAGAATGGTAACTTTAACGCTCTTGTCCAGGTCATTGAAAAACGCTTTGGAGATGGCCATATGCAGGAAGTCTTCCGCGTCCAACTCAATACAAGAGTCCAGAAAAGAGGAGAAACTCTGCAACAACTTCAAGCAGATATTGAAAGGTTGGCTCATCTGGCATATCCGACAGCAGGAGACGACATTATCAATCAGTTTGCGACAGAAGCCTTTGTACGTGCTGTATCTGATATAAATCTTCAGCGAGCAATTCGAACAGCTGGAAAACGTTCCCTTCCTGAAGCATTAGCGTTTGCACTGACTATGGAAGCAGCAGAACAGGCTTCTCAAGGCGTTCATCGGGTAAGAGAAGTTGCAGTGGAGGAATGCTCTTGTCAAAAACTCGCGTTCCAAAGAAACCAGCGAGACGGAGCTGCTCGATGCTGGAACTGTAACAAGACAGGACATCTCCAGCGGCAGTGCAGATTGCCACCAAGAAGAACTGCTTGCGAACACTGTGGAAACAGGAATATTGCCCAACAACAGGTAAGCGATACAACTAACACTCATGCTCATCTTGGGAAACGAGTAAGGACCAACTTCGAGGGGCAGAAGCTGGTTTCTGGTATCGATGGCCCCAGAACCACAATTCAAGTCTCACAGACTAAACGAGACAACAAAAGTCTGACAGTGGAGGCGACCATAAACAACAAACAACACGTGGCTACAATTGACACCGGTGCCACCGCCTCTATTGTACGAAGAGACTTGGTGAAGATGACATGGCTACATAACACCAACAGCTACCGTCTGAAGACAGCCACAGGAGAAGCAGCAAGGGTGTACGGTGAAGTTCGTCTTACGATCCGTATGGCAGAACTAGAGTTTTCACATGTGTTTTTGGTGGCAGATATATGTGACGAGTGCATCATTGGAATCGACTTCATGAAGGAGCATGGAATCATTTTGGATATAGGTAATCAAGTCCTGAAATACAGAAATGTAGAGATTCCAATGGTCTATGGCAACGAAAACTCGACAACAATTAGAACTGTCATCAAAGAAGACATGTGCCTGCCTCCTTCTTCAGAAGTTTTTGTGTGGACCAAGTTAAAGGGGAACTTTGGAAGCCATCGATACCTCATGGTTGAACCAGAAGTTGAGCAAAGTTCCCAAAACATCATCATCGGGAAGACTCTTGTGGCACCAAAGAACAACATGGTACCTGTACGGATACTTAACATCAAACCGTACCCAATCAAGCTTAAGAAAGGAGAAGTTGTTGGGCAATGTGAATCTGTGGCCGCAATAACTAAGATCAACGAGGTGGATACACAGATGACTATAAACTCGGAGAAACTAAAGAAACAAATTCTCAATTCAGACAACCTGAGTCAACATCAGCTTAATGTTGCGGGAAGGCTTCTTCATGAGTATGCTGATATCTTCTCTTCACCCAGCGGGCAATACGGCCGAACACAACTGGTGCAGCATCGAATCGATACAGGAGATGCTAGGCCGATTCGTCAACCAGCAAGACGTCTCCCCTTGGCCAAACAAGGTGAAGTTGAAGAAATGATAACAACAATGAAGAAAGACGGGCTAATCGAAAATTCCAAAAGCCCTTGGGCATCACCGGTAGTTCTCGTCAAAAAGAAGGATGGAAGCACTCGATTTTGTGTCGACTATCGCAGGCTGAATGATGTGACGAAGAAAGACAGCTACCCACTGCCAAGAATCAGTGATACTCTAGATGCAATGGAAGGAGCACAATGGTTTTCGACTTTGGATTTGAAGAGTGGCTACTGGCAGGTGGAAATCCATCCAGAAGATCGGGAGAAGACGGCTTTCTCCACAGGAAATGGTCTGTGGCAGTTTAATGTCATGCCGTTTGGGCTATGCAATGCCCCAGCTACTTTTGAGCGCTTAATGGAGTGCGTTTTAAATGGATTAACCTGGAAATCTTGCCTAGTCTATTTGGATGATGTCATCGTTTACGGGAAAACATTTGATGACCATTGTGAAAACCTAAAGGCTGTATTCCAAAGGCTACGAGAAGCACATCTTAAGTTGAATCCAAAGAAATGTGCACTTTTCAAGACCGAGGTTAAATATTTGGGGCATATCATCTCATCCCAAGGAGTGAAGACTGATCCTGAAAAGGTTGACACTGTGAAGAACTGGCCAACCCCTCAGGACAAGCATCAACTTCGGAGTTTCCTCGGTCTGGCAACGTACTATCGACGATTTGTGAAGGATTTTGCGAGAATCGCCAAAAGCTTGCACCAACTTACGGAGAAGGGTAAACCCTTTAAATGGTCAGGTGAGTGTGAGAAAAGCTTTCAGGAACTGAAGCTGCGGTTATGTGAAGCTCCTGTGCTGGCCTATCCGACTCCAGGCAAACAATTCATCATTGACGCAGATGCAAGTAATGTTGGAGTTGGTGCTGTTTTATCGCAAGTTCATGACGGAGAAGAAAAGGTCGTTGCCTATTTCAGCAAGGTACTCTCGAAACAAGAAAGAAACTATTGCGTGACCAGAAGGGAACTTCTAGCTCTAGTATTGGCAACAAAGCACTTCCATAAGTACATCTATGGACAGAAGTTCCTTCTTCGCACAGATCATGGTGCACTAAATTGGCTTTTGAACTTCAAAAATCCAGAGGGTCAAGTAGCAAGATGGATCGAGATACTTCAGACGTATCAATGTCAGATTCAACATCGAAGAGGAAAACTGCATTCAAATGCAGACGCATTATCTCGACGCCCGTGCAAGCAAGACTGCAAACATTGCACACGACTAGAAGAAAAGGAAGTTGTCGCTGTTAGAAGAACGAGAGCTGATCCCATTTGCGGCTGGAGTAATGAAGAACTCAGAATGGCCCAACAGGAAGATTCGGACATCGAACCCATCCTTGCATGGAAGGAACATCAAGAGAAACCAGAATGGGCCGACATCTCCGACCGAAGCCCCACTCTAAAAGCATATTGGGCACAATGGGACTCACTTCATGTGCAAGAAGGGCTACTCAGGCGTAAGTGGGAATCCGCAGATGGTAAATCCTATGTAATGCAGCTAGTCGTACCTCAGTCAAAGGTAAATGATGTTCTCCGAGAGATGCACGGTGGAACTTCTGGAGGCCATTTAGGCATCAACAAGACGCTGGAAAAGCTACGACAGCAATTCTACTGGTTACGTATGAGAGAAGACGTTGAAAAGTGGTGCCGAAAATGTGATACTTGTGCCGCTAGCAAAGGACCAGCTAGAAAAATCCAAAGCAAGATGCAGCAGTACAATGTGGGTGCACCTTTTGAGAGAATTGCAATAGACGTAGCAGGTCCTTTTCCCGAAACCAACAACGGAAATCGATACATCCTTGTAGTGATGGACTACTTCAGCAAATGGCCTGAGGCATTTGCCATTCCAAACCAGGAAACCAAAACAGTTGTGGATAAGATTGTCTTTCATTGGGTGAGCAGGTTCGGAGTACCCATGGAACTTCATTCCGACCAAGGAAGGAACTTCGAATCTAAGATTTTTCAAGAGGTTTGCTCACTCCTTGGCATCAAGAAGACGCGAACAACACCGCTTCATCCACAATCTGATGGGATGGTTGAGCGATTTAACAGGACACTTAAGGAACACCTGTCAAAAGTAGTCAATGATAATCAACGAGACTGGGACCGACATATTCCATTATTCTTGATGGCTTATAGAAGTGCAACACATAGTTCTACTGGACATACACCATCGGAAGTCCTATTTGGCTCAACAATACGTCTGCCAAGTGAGATAAAATTTGGAAGTGTTCCAAACGAGCCACATGAAATGGATGAGTACGTAGATAAACTGAAAGGAACACTGGCTGACATTCACCAAAGGACAAGGACAAATATAAAAGCGTCTAGTGACAGGATGAAAACAAGATATGACGCACGAGCGACAGCAACAGGGTTTCAAGAAGGAGAACTTGTGTGGTTTTACAATCCCCACCGACAAAAGGGACTATCACCGAAGCTACAACAAAACTGGGAAGGCCCTTACACAGTAATAACCAGAATTAACGACGTGGTTTACCGTATACAAAGAGGGGTAAGAGGCAAACTAAAGGTAGTTCATTGTGACCGTTTACATCGTTATAATGGTGATAGAAGCAATGGAGTTGTTCGGGACGAACAATCCTAAGAGGGGGGCAATGTAACGATGAATTACTGAACTACTTTTAAGATAAAAGTCTGAACACACTACCTACTACTGCAAAGGTAGAAATGTGAACGGACCTTTAGTAATTAAGAAAAATATCTCACTGAACACATCTAAAAATATCCCACTGAACATATCTCACTGAACACATCTCAAAATATCCCACACTGAACACATCTCAAAATATCCCACTAGACTGGAAGCCTTCCTGGAAAGGAAGTTTCGAGAGACAGGGACGAGAGCCTTCGAGGACGTTCTCGAGCCTCGAGATTCCGGTATAAAAGGCAGCATAGACACCGACCGGAGACAGTTTAATCTTGAAAGTGAAAGAGTACAGTACAAAGTGAAATAAAGTGTTGCGAATTGTTAGTAGTAAATAAAGTGATTTAAAAGTGTGTTTGTTTGAGCGAATAATAAAAGTAAATTGAGTTGAAATAAAGTGTGTTCTTATTTGAACGGAAATATAAGTGGAAATTAAATAAGTTTTATTGTGAACCCGGAATAAAACATAACAGTATATATCAAAATGTTGGTGGAGTAAGAACAAAACTAAATAAACTTTTTGTATATTTTGCCTCTGAAGAATATGATATTATTGTACTAACTGAAACATGGCTTAATGAAAATCACTTAACTTTAGAGTTATTTAGTAGTCAACAATTTAATGTTTTTCGAAAAGATAGATGTTCTTTAAAAACTGGTCTTGAACGAGGTGGTGGTGTTATTATTGCTGTAAAAAGCATCTATGTTTGTAATCAATTAGAGCTAGTTTCTGATAATAATGAATTAAATATGGATGTTGATCAAATTATTGTAAAGATTTCTTTTCAAAAAAATCACAATCTATATATAAGTGCAAGCTATATTCGCCCTGGTAGTTCAATAGATATGTATAATTTGCATTTTAAAAATTGTAATTTTCTGAATAATTTAAGCTCATCTGACCATGTAATGATATTAGGGGATTTCAATCTTGGAGATATAAGCTGGAAATTTGATCCTGATGCTAAACACTTAGTGCCTTTTAACATAACTAATGAAATTGAAGCCGCGGTAATTGATTTCTTTAGCCAATTTGATCTCGTGCAAATAAATAATCTAAAAAACAATCTAAATCGTATTTTAGACTTAGTATTTGTGGACACTAATTTCGAAGCTTATGTCGATAAAAATGATTTTCCTGGCGTTCAAAATTCAATTCATCACATATGTCTTATTATCGATTGCAAGTTTCTATCATTTATTAAACAACCAATGAAATCGTCTGATTTCACTTATAACTATAACCGTGCAAATTTTGAAGCTATTAATAATCATTTAAAATCGATACATTGGGTAAACATTTTTGAGAATCTGAGTTTAAGTCAAGCGTTTGATATGTTTTTGAGCTCACTTGAAGCTGCTTTTGATTTATTCATTCCAAAAAAAACAATTAGGTCTTATTCGAATCCACTTTGGTTTAATAGAAGGCTAATAAATCTAAAAAACAGGAAAAATAAAGCTTACAAGAAATACAAAACTGATCAAAATAATGTTGCTTATCGACAGAATTATTTAAAATGCAATTTAGAGTTTAACTGTCTGAACAATTTTCTATTCAACAGCTATATTTTAGAAATAGAAACCAAAGTCAAGAACGATAGTAAGCAATTTTGGAAATACATAAATTCAAAAAGGAAATCGGTTGGTCTTCCTAATTGTATGCAGTATTCTGGGAATATATCTAGTGAAACGAGTGTTATATGTGACTTGTTTGCCGATCTCTTCAGCTCTGTTTACTCAAACTCCTCTTTTACAAAGTTTCCGGATTTCTCTCCTGTTGAAGTTGTGGATATATCAAGCATAAGTTTGGATATTTCTGATATCTTTGAAGCCTTAAATAAGCTTGATATTAATAAAGGTGGTGGTCCTGATGGTATCCCTCCCATTGCATTAAATAAATGTGCCGATTCCTTAGCTCTACCTCTTTTTCTGATATTCAGCAAATCACTTAATATCGGTGAGTTTTTAGATACTTGGAAGATCTCTTATATAACTCCGGTACATAAATCAGGATCAAAGCAGGATGTGATAAGTTATAGACCAATTTGCAAGCTTTCGGTGATTCCAAAAATGTTCGAAATGTTGGTATGTAACAAATTAAATTTCATGATTAAAAATATAATATCTGAATCACAACATGGATTTGTTAAGGGTCGATCGACCGCTACAAATCTTGCTATGTTGTCCGACTCCGTTATAAATGGTTTCAGTGATGGTTTGCAGACGGACATTATTTTCACTGATTTTGCTAAGGCCTTTGACAAAGTTAACCATGAAATCCTGATTTTTAAGCTTTCTAGGCTAGGATTTCACTCTAGCTTTATCAAATGGATTTCTTCCTATTTGTGTAACCGAACTCAGTTTGTAAAAATTGGGTCCTCAAGATCAAAGAAAATAACAGTTACCTCTGGTGTCCCACAAGGAAGCCATATAGGTCCATTGTTTTTCATTCTTTTTATAAATGATATCCCTTCCAACTTCAGATTTTCTAAATATCTTATGTATGCTGATGATCTTAAAATCTTTCGATCAATTGAATCAACTAATGATTGTCTTCTTCTTCAGCAAGACCTTCAAAGTCTTGTTAATTGGTGCAATGAGAATCAATTGCTTTTAAATGTTAAAAAATGTGTAAGTTTTACTTGCCACAGAAAACTGAATCCAATAGTTTTTGAATACAATATCAACTCTGTCATATTAGAAAGGGTAACGGTTAAAAAAGATTTGGGTGTGTTTTTGGACGTACGTTTCTCATTCGCCGATCATATTGACTACATAGTTAATAAAGCTAACAGAATGCTGGGGTTTATTCGAAGAAATACTCTTGATTTTTCAGACCCATTCACGATAAAAACTCTTTATATCTCACTCGTAAGATCGATACTAGAATACTGTTGTGTAATTTGGAATCCCTATTATGAAACCCATTCTTTAAGGATTGAGATTCATCAACCATTTCAAGCTCGCATGGTCTGTCACGATTTTAAACGCATGCCCTTCCACGTACGCTCGAAACTTCTGGACGCCCATGACAGCAGTCAGGCACTCACGCTCGGTGACATTATAATTCCGCTGAGCCGCGTTGAGTTTCTGCGAATGGTAGAAGATTGGGCGTTCATTGCCACTTTCATCCAACTGACTAAGTACACAGCCGATGCCGGTGTTTGAGGCATCGCACTGAATTATAAACTCCTTTGTAAAATCGGGGTTTACCAGGAGCGGAGCAGATGTCAGTGCTCTTTTCAGCTTTTCAAAAGCTTCTACGGCTTCGTCCGTGAAAATGAACTTCTTGCCCTTCTTCAAAGTGTCCGTTATAGCGGCAGCAAGAGTTGAGAAGTCCTTAACGAGTCGCCGGTACCATCCCGGTAGTCCTAAAAATCGTCGGGCTTGCTTCGAGGTAGCCGGGGTAGGGAAGTCTCGTATGGCTGCTACTTTCTCCGGATCGGTTTTCAAACAGCCATCCCCGACAATATATCCTAGGTATTTTAACTCTTTGAAGCAGAATTTTGACTTCTGGACGTTCATTGTCAGTCCCGCGTCCTTCAGTCGACCTGCCAAAAGTTGAACGTGCTCTTCGAAAGTGCTTGTTCATATTTCATTTAAAATAACTTTTTGTAAAGTGCAACAATAATCTTTTTCTTATTAATCATGTTCAAATTTCATTTAAATTCATTAGATTCTTTTTTTGTCATTAATTTATGCAAGCGTGTGAACAGCTAAAATTTTTGTATTTCACGGATCTCATTTCCGATTTTGTATATTTTCGTTGTTACCTGTTCCCACGCTTGAATATTTTTTGCATAGTTGCACTTTTAATATAATTAATTTTCATTTGTACTTTGTTTTCAACCTATCATATTTTTCTTGTCTGAAATAAAATTCAGTTTTGCTGTAAACCTTTGAACATTAAACATTGTGTTTTTTTTTTAACTATTTTGAGAATTAAACATTGGCGACCGTGACAGGACCTCCGATTAATATTAAATTAAATCTTGTCTTGTTATTCATCTGGTTAATTGTATATTAAATATATTGAAAAGATCTTTAAACAAGGTCGATGAGCAGTCCTTGTTGAATAAAGGTCTACAGTTTCGTCAAATTAAAATAAGAAGTTTGGAACAGAATTGGGATGAGATCACTTGTTTATATCGGAAATTGGACCAGGAATTGGATGCAGAGGAAGTAGAAGACTACTTTGATATACAAGAAAAGCTTGAGGAGACGTTATTGATGTTAGCAACTAACGTCGCACCATCCCAAGAAACAGCAACTGACCCAAAACCTTCAAATATAATGATGAAGCTGCCAAAAATTGAGCTCCCTAAATTTGATGGAGAATACTTAAACTGGTTGCAATTTCATGACTTGTTCAAGCAAATGATTCATGATCAGCCTATCCCACCAGCACAAAAATTATATTTCCTAAGGGCAAATGTTACAGGAAAAGCCATGGAATTAATCCAAAATTTCAAGCCCACTGATAGCAACTACGAGGTAGCATGGGGTGTCCTTGTTGAACGCTTCAATAATAAAAGATTACTATTGACTGCACAATTAAACAAGCTATTGATGCAGTCAGCTACAACAGCAACAAGTTCAAGTTTAAGAAAACTACATGATAACACGAAGGAGTGCTTGCAAGTTATCTCCAACCTTAATGTCGACATCGAAAATTGGGATCCGATCGTCGTTCATTGTCTGCTGCAAAAACTGGACAAAGAGAGCAGAGAAAAATTCGAGTTTACGATCAAGGATCCGAGAAACAGTCCATCCATTGAAGAGTTTCTGAAGTTCGTTGAGGCCAGATTTCAGACTCTAGAGGCCATTAACCCAAAAGATGGAGGAAGGATGAAGTATCAAAGCCTGGAGGTCACCAGCTGCGATACTGGGAAAAAGTCAACCATGGTCATTGCGCCCAAGAGCGATCAGGAACTAATTTGTCATTTCTGCAATTCAAGTAAGCATGGTATATACAATTGCAATAAATTTTTGTCTCTTTCAGGTATAGAACGAGGAAAAGCTGTCCATAAACTGATGTTGTGCAGAAATTGTCTCAAGAAAGGCCATTATTCCCAATCATGTATAGCTCGAAGATGCCAAAAATGCAACATGCTCCACAACACGTTACTTCATCAATATAAAATACAAAAATCTCAAGAAATAAGCAAGGGTCAGTGGGGTGATAAAGTATCTTCAAGCAACACTCCACACCAAGTAAACCAGGCAGTAAACCAGGCAGTGAACCAGGCAGGAAACCAGGCAGTAAACCAGGCAGTAAACCAGGCAGTAAACCAGGCAGGAAACCAGGCAGTAAACCAGGCAGTAAATAACGCAGCAGCAGAAATTCGTGTCCAGAAACGCCACGTATACTTAGCAACGGCAGTGGTCAATGTGATATCTTCGTATGGTGTACGTATCCCATGCAGAGCTCTTCTTGATTCCGGATCTCAGTTGAACTTTGTTACGACATCGTTCATTCAGCAGCTAGGTACCAAAAAGTATCGCAAGGATACCGCTATCAGCGGAATAGGAGCACAAGAGTGCAGGTCCGAGTTTGTGGCCTCAATAACATTTGAGTCCAGAACCTCGGACTATAAAGCGACCATTGAAGCGAATCTAATGGCCCGCATAAGTGACTACCAGGCTTGTCAAGAAGTTGATGTGTCATTGTGGAAAATTCCCAATCACATACAACTTGCAGATCCTTCTTTCTGCAAGGCAAATCAAGTTGACATGCTCTTAGGAGCTGAACTTTTTTTCGACCTATTTATACCTGGAGAAGTCAAGATTTCATCAGATCTACCAACTTTGCGGAATACAAAGTTAGGTTGGGTCGTTGCAGGAGGCGTTTCAGCCTCAAATTCTAATTCAAACTTTAATTGCCATATTGTAACAAAGCCATCGTTAACATCATTGGACACACTTGTTCGTTCATTCTGGGAAACAGAAAGCCATGACACTCCTATTGATGCTGAAACCGAGGAAGAACATCAGTGCGAAGAACATTTCAAGAAGAACACCACAATGAATTCCGAAGGTAAATTTGTTGTGACATTACCATTTAAACAGGATCCTATAATATCTTTAGGGGACTCTATGTCATCAGCAAGAAAAAGGTTTTTTTCATTAGAAAACAAGCTAAACAAGGATGAAGAACTCAAAACATCCTACATTAGCTTCATGCAAGAATATGAAGCATTAGGTCACATGACACCATTGAAAAATGGTATTATTCCAAGGGGGCACTACGTCATACCTCATCATTGCGTCATGAAACCCGAAAGTTCAACAACAAAACTTCGAGTAGTTTTTGATGCATCTGCTAAAACCACTTCTGGTCTCTCACTCAATGATATACTTATGGTCGGGCCGACAGTTCAACCAGATCTTTTCTCAATTGTTCTAAAATTCAGAATGCACCGATATGTATTTACTGCGGACATAACAAAGATGTATCGTCAGGTCTTATTACGAGAGGAAGATCAAGCTTTCCAACTTATTTATTGGAGACCAAGAACCGATATGCCACTGCAGCTTTATAAATTAAATACCGTCACCTATGGCACAGCCTCTGCTTCCTATTTAGCAACCAGATGTCTTGTGAAACTAGCTGATGACAAACAAGAGACATTTTATAGAGCTTCACAAGCCGTTAAAAACAATGTTTACGTGGATGATTGTTTGGCAGGTGCAGACAACATTGATGACGCTCATGAGTTACTTAATGAGATTATTTGTCTACTCAAATCAGGTAACTTTCAATTAAAAAAGTTTTGTGCTAATAATCCCATGATTTTAAAAGATATACCCGAAGACGATAAAGAGAAATTAGTAACATTCCATCAATCTGAGATAATTAAAACTTTAGGATTAATATGGGATCCTTCACTAGATGTTTTTAAATTCAGCTTTAATGACGAAAAGGTAAATAAAATAAACACACAGATAACAAAACGAACAGTGTTGGCAGATCTTGCAAGACTTTTCGACCCTCTTGGTTTACTCGGACCAATAATCGTAATTGGTAAGCTATTCTTACAAGAGTTGTGGAAATTAAATATGACTTGGGATAATAAGCTTGAAACTGAAAAGGCTCAAAAGTGGATAAACTATATTGCCCAGTTTTCACACTTGAACATGTTAAATGTTCCACGATATGTCCTTATTCCCTCCGCCAAAACAATCGAACTTCATGCCTTTTCGGATAGCAGCTTATTTGCATTCGGATCATGTGTGTACTTAAGATCAGTTGATGAAAACAACAAAAGCTTTTGCCAACTTATGTGTTCAAAATCAAGAGTAGTGCCACTGAAGACTATCAGCATAGCCCGCCTGGAACTACAAGCAGCAGTTCTTATGGTGGAATTAGTGGATAGACTAATTCAAATCCTTCCGAAGAAAATTGACAAGGTATGCTATTATACAGATTCAACAACCGTTTTAGCTTGGCTTAAATCACCTTCTTACACCTGGGAGACGTTTGTTGCAAATAGGGTTGCGAAAATACAATCACTTTCAGAGTTTCATCAATGGCAATTTATCAAGGGCCAACTCAATCCTGCAGATTTGGTGTCAAGAGGATCAAGATTAGAAGTACTATTCAAGTCACAAATATGGTTTCAAGGTCCAGAATTCCTAAGAAATGGAGAAACAAGTCCCTTCAATGAATACGATTTTCCAGAGGTTATTCCAGAAAGACGCAAGAAGAAATCGGTTTTGTCAGCAGCAATTCAAAATGAGCTTAGCTTGATAGAAAACATCAATTACAGAAATTCATTTTTCACATTAAGAAAAATATTTGCATTTTGTTTTAGATTCTATTATAATTGTAGAAGACCAAAAGAATTACGAAATACAGGCCAACTAACGGTTAATGAGTTAAAACAAGGAACCCGGTGGATTATGGTTTACACTCAAAGAACCTCATTTCCAGAAGATTATCATGTCTTAGAAGGAAGGAGGCTTGTAAGTAGAAATTCATCTATAGCATCGCTTACTCCCTATTTTGATGAAAAAACTAAATTAATTCGAGTCGGTGGAAGATTGGCTTATGCGAAGATCTCTCCAGATGCTAAACATCAAATTCTTATTCCACAAAATAATGTAATAACTAAATTAATTTTGACAGATTTACATCGTAAACATATGCACGCTTCACATAGAGCGTTAATAGCCATCTCTAGACAACAATACTGGATATTAGGTGTTGGACATGCAGCTCGACAAGTTATTAGTCGATGCATCATTTGTTTTAGAGCGAAGCCAAGATTCATCAACCAAATGATGGGAAATATGCCTCCAGAAAGGGTGAATGTATCGAGACCTTTTTATCACTGCGGTGTTGATTTCTGCGGGCCCATTAAAACCCACTACAACGTCAGAGGTAAGAGTCCTACAAAATCATATTTGGCTATTTTTGTTTGTTTTTCGACTAAAGCTGTACACATAGAAGTAGTTGGAGATTTATCGTCTCAATCATTCATATTCGCCTTAAAAAGATTTATATGAAGGCGAGGACTTTGTCACACAATATTTTGTGACAACGCAACAAACTTTGTTGGTGCTAAGAGTGAGTTAGCAGAACTAACAAAAGTATTCAATTCAAGAAGAATCCAGTCAAGAATCCAGACTTATTGCCTAGAAGAAGGAATAAAGTGGAAAAATATACCACCTCGTTCTCCTCACTTTGGAGGCTTGTGGGAAGCTGCTGTAAAATCTGCAAAGACGCTTCTCGTTCGTCATCTAGGCGAAGCTTCATTGACGTATGAGCAGTTGCTAACGGTGGTCATACAAATAGAAGCAATATTGAACTCTCGACCGCTAACACCGTTGTCATCTGATCCAAACGATTTCGAAGCTCTTACACCAGGGCACTTCTTAATCGGAGGTCCTCTTACGGCCATCGCAGAACCAGATGTAACAGACAGCAAAATAGGCAGTCTAAACAAATTTCGGCAAATGCAGCACATACAACAGCATTTTTGGAAAAGGTGGTCGGCTGAATATTTACATCTTCTGCAACAAAGACTTAAATGGAAAACTGAATCAAATAACCTTAAAAATGACACATTGGTGCTTATTAAAGAAGATAATATTCCTCCTATGCGCTGGAAACTTGGCCGAGTGATTGAGACATTTAAGGGAAGTGATGGTAAAGTACGCGTGGCTAACGTAAAAACTCAAACTGGAACGTACCAACGAGCGATACATAATCAAACAAGATGTTTAAGATCAAGAAATCCAAAAAAGGTGACATTACTGTCAGTCTTGTTTTTGGTACTTATACTAATACCCACATCTTTATGTCACTCACAAACACAGGAACAAATAAATATAAACAAACTTGATGATGGCGTTGGTATATACTTTGAAGACGTTGGCAAAATTCGCACAGTAAACACATATTGGAAAATATTTGTCTATTACAATCTGACAACGTACTGGCAAGGGTTTGATGAGCTTAAAACATATGTTAACAAAATACAAGATCTGTGTACAAAAGAAGCAACTCATCAAATGTACTACATACCAACAGTAGACACAATGCGAAGCAGGATCGCAGTTATCGAGCATAACAACGAATTGCTTCAGAATTACCATGCACCAAAATATGAAAGAACCAGGATAGCAAGATCACCCTTTGACATTGTGGGAACTTTGGCGCATAGTTTGTTTGGTATACTTGATCAAGAAAGTGCTGATAAAATACAAGTCCAAATCGGCAATGCATATAGAAATGAAGATCATTTGATTGAACTTTTGAAAAAACAAAGTTCGATTGCAGATGCTACTTCTAATATTTTAAAACGAAACCACATTCAAGTTCAAGAACAATTTAAGGCCCTAAATGAACACCTTCAAAATACCATGGCAATTATCAGCAAGAAGGACAAGGTTAACGAAGTACGACAAAACCTTGGATCTTTGACGTCGTATTTAATTCTTGTTCTCACAAATTTCGAGTATATACAAGATCTACTATTAGATGTTCTATTGGATTTAAATCAGTCTTGTCTTGCTTCTCATTCTGATCACACGCTTATTGCTTGCTACTAATTTGCTATGAGTGCTAAATGTAAAAAGTGCTTAGCTAACATATCACCAAGCGACTCTATCTCCTGTGGTGTGTGTCAGGCGGTTTTCCACGGAAAGTGTACATTGTTAAAAGCAAACGAAATCAAATTAATTAATTCTAATGTTAATTTGTTTTGGAAATGTGTTAATTGTAAAAGTCATGTATTGTCTGTGCACATTAAAAAAGTCAACCATAACTTTGCGCTCCTACAAGAAGCACTATGCGAATTAAATTCTTTTGACAAAAACAACAAACCAAGTGTAAATTCGCCATATCAGAATAGTCAAAAAAAAGTTCATTTGGATGTTAGCAGAGAGGTCAGAGAAAATACAAAAAAGCAAAGAATTGATAGGGCTAAAGAGCAAAGCCAACAGCAAAAAAAAAATTCTTTAGCACTTTCGTCTCCTGCTATAAATCGTATTCTTAAAAAGTCCAGTAATTATTCGGTTTCCCCTGGTCCCTCTTATCGATTGACTGTTGAAAATAATACCATATCAACACCTTTATCTAAAATCTTAGTTGATGGTGAGAATGCGCTTTCTCTCTCTGAACTTACTCAGAGTGAAGTTATAGTTGTTGGAGCTCATGATAACATCGATGACGTCGTTATAGATAATGCTCTTACTTCATCTGCTGGAAAAGATGATAATGTAAAGAGCCAAAGTCAACAACAATCATTGCCTCCTACCTCTCCAATTTCTGAGTTTATAATTGCTGAAGGTGATGTCAAAAATAATTGCGACAATGCACGTAACAAAGATGAGGATAAAGATGGTAAAGTAAATACGAATAATAAAGATTTTGTGGATCACGAAAACATTAATAATAAACCAAATGATACTAAATCTGATATAAGGGATGACCATACTGATCTTGAGGTGTATTTTAAACTTAAATGGTTTCATATATCAAGTTTTAAACCAAATACGAAACCAGAATCCATAGTTTCATACGTTTCAAAGAAAACAAACTTATGTGCAAAGCTTTTTTCTTGTTATAAGTTGTTGGCAAAATATAATCAGGGAGAAAAAGATGAATGGAGACCAAATTTTGTTAACTTTAAAATTGGATGCCCATTGGAACACGTAAATTCAATCCTTCGTACCGATTTTTGGCCAATGGGTGTGAATATTCGTACTTTTGATTATAAGCCAAAAAACTAATTAATGCTGCTATTGTTGATGATAATGATGATGTTGGTTTTGATGATGGTGCTGTTGACAATGTTGCTCACAATGTTGTTGACGATGATGTTGCTGTAAATGTTGATGATGATGTTGGTTTTGATGATGATGCTGTTGAAAATGTTGCTGAAAATGTCAATAATTCTAATACACTAATTGAAATTGTTGCTCATGATGCTGTCTTTGTTGTTGATGTTGCCACTGATGTTATTACTGCAAACGATGTTGATGATGATGCTGTAGATGTTCCTGAAATCCTTGATTCTGATCCTGGGTGTCTCCTCAATTTTAATGTATATTACCAAAATGTTGGTGGAGTAAGAACAAAACTAAATAAACTTTTTGTATATTTTGCCTCTGAAGAATATGATATTATTGTACTAACTGAAACATGGCTTAATGAAAATCACTTAACTTTAGAGTTATTTAGTAGTCAACAATTTAATGTTTTTCGAAAAGATAGATGTTCTTTAAAAACTGGTCTTGAACGAGGTGGTGGTGTTATTATTGCTGTAAAAAGCATCTATGTTTGTAATCAATTAGAGCTAGTTTCTGATAATAATGAATTAAATATGGATGTTGATCAAATTATTGTAAAGATTTCTTTTCAAAAAAATCACAATCTATATATAAGTGCAAGCTATATTCGCCCTGGTAGTTCAATAGATATGTATAATTTGCATTTTAAAAATTGTAATTTTCTGAATAATTTAAGCTCATCTGACCATGTAATGATATTAGGGGATTTCAATCTTGGAGATATAAGCTGGAAATTTGATCCTGATGCTAAACACTTAGTGCCTTTTAACATAACTAATGAAATTGAAGCCGCGGTAATTGATTTCTTTAGCCAATTTGATCTCGTGCAAATAAATAATCTAAAAAACAATCTAAATCGTATTTTAGACTTAGTATTTGTGGACACTAATTTCGAAGCTTATGTCGATAAAAATGATTTTCCTGGCGTTCAAAATTCAATTCATCACATATGTCTTATTATCGATTGCAAGTTTCTATCATTTATTAAACAACCAATGAAATCGTCTGATTTCACTTATAACTATAACCGTGCAAATTTTGAAGCTATTAATAATCATTTAAAATCGATACATTGGGTAAACATTTTTGAGAATCTGAGTTTAAGTCAAGCGTTTGATATGTTTTTGAGCTCACTTGAAGCTGCTTTTGATTTATTCATTCCAAAAAAAACAATTAGGTCTTATTCGAATCCACTTTGGTTTAATAGAAGGCTAATAAATCTAAAAAACAGGAAAAATAAAGCTTACAAGAAATACAAAACTGATCAAAATAATGTTGCTTATCGACAGAATTATTTAAAATGCAATTTAGAGTTTAACTGTCTGAACAATTTTCTATTCAACAGCTATATTTTAGAAATAGAAACCAAAGTCAAGAACGATAGTAAGCAATTTTGGAAATACATAAATTCAAAAAGGAAATCGGTTGGTCTTCCTAATTGTATGCAGTATTCTGGGAATATATCTAGTGAAACGAGTGTTATATGTGACTTGTTTGCCGATCTCTTCAGCTCTGTTTACTCAAACTCCTCTTTTACAAAGTTTCCGGATTTCTCTCCTGTTGAAGTTGTGGATATATCAAGCATAAGTTTGGATATTTCTGATATCTTTGAAGCCTTAAATAAGCTTGATATTAATAAAGGTGGTGGTCCTGATGGTATCCCTCCCATTGCATTAAATAAATGTGCCGATTCCTTAGCTCTACCTCTTTTTCTGATATTCAGCAAATCACTTAATATCGGTGAGTTTTTAGATACTTGGAAGATCTCTTATATAACTCCGGTACATAAATCAGGATCAAAGCAGGATGTGATAAGTTATAGACCAATTTGCAAGCTTTCGGTGATTCCAAAAATGTTCGAAATGTTGGTATGTAACAAATTAAATTTCATGATTAAAAATATAATATCTGAATCACAACATGGATTTGTTAAGGGTCGATCGACCGCTACAAATCTTGCTATGTTGTCCGACTCCGTTATAAATGGTTTCAGTGATGGTTTGCAGACGGACATTATTTTCACTGATTTTGCTAAGGCCTTTGACAAAGTTAACCATGAAATCCTGATTTTTAAGCTTTCTAGGCTAGGATTTCACTCTAGCTTTATCAAATGGATTTCTTCCTATTTGTGTAACCGAACTCAGTTTGTAAAAATTGGGTCCTCAAGATCAAAGAAAATAACAGTTACCTCTGGTGTCCCACAAGGAAGCCATATAGGTCCATTGTTTTTCATTCTTTTTATAAATGATATCCCTTCCAACTTCAGATTTTCTAAATATCTTATGTATGCTGATGATCTTAAAATCTTTCGATCAATTGAATCAACTAATGATTGTCTTCTTCTTCAGCAAGACCTTCAAAGTCTTGTTAATTGGTGCAATGAGAATCAATTGCTTTTAAATGTTAAAAAATGTGTAAGTTTTACTTGCCACAGAAAACTGAATCCAATAGTTTTTGAATACAATATCAACTCTGTCATATTAGAAAGGGTAACGGTTAAAAAAGATTTGGGTGTGTTTTTGGACGTACGTTTCTCATTCGCCGATCATATTGACTACATAGTTAATAAAGCTAACAGAATGCTGGGGTTTATTCGAAGAAATACTCTTGATTTTTCAGACCCATTCACGATAAAAACTCTTTATATCTCACTCGTAAGATCGATACTAGAATACTGTTGTGTAATTTGGAATCCCTATTATGAAACCCATTCTTTAAGGATTGAGAGAGTCCAACGAAGACTTACAAATTTATTGTTCTTTAAATTGAACTGGAATATTGAAATACCATCATATTCAACAAGATGCTTGCTTTTCAATGTTCAAACGCTTGATTTAAGAAGAAAATATTTTTGCATAATGTTTATCAAAGATTTAATCAACTTCCATTCTAATTGTCCTCAGTTGTTGGAGCGTATAAATTTCTATTTTCCATCTAGAAATCTCAGAGTTAACTTTCATTTTCGTGAAAATTTTTACAGAACCAATTATGGTAGAAACGAACCTCTTGCACGTTGTATAAGAGAAACAAACCTTGCAATTGATAATATTGATATTTTTGGAAACATATCCAGGGAATTTTTCAAAAAGAATTTGATGATGGTCTTACAATATTATCAATAGTTTTCTTTAAATTGATGTAATATTTATTGTTATTTATCTGCTCCACCTCAGTTTTCTAATAATTGTATGTATTTGTATTTTTAAATTTTTAAATTTTTAAATTTTAAATTATATTTATAGTTGTATATATTATCATTATTTACTTATATTATTTAATATTATTTACATTAATTTGTTAAAAATTAGTCTATAAGAGATGTTACTCTGCTTGATGAAATAAACAAATCAAAAATCACGGAAACATAAATCCACATTTTATAACCCCTCATCAATTAAGTGAGCAGCTGAAACTCGTAAGAAGCAATTTACCTTCTTATTTATCATTGCCTGAAGGTTCAGTAATTGACATGTACAAGATGTCAACTGTGAAAGGCCGTTTCTTAAATAATTCAATTGTTTTCGAAATGCTATTGCCACTAACTGATGCTGAAGAATTTCAACTTTTTAATCTTCTTAATGTTCCTATAATCCACAGAAACAACACGTTTATGGTAGAAACATCTGCGCAATATTTAGCTGTGTCATTGCCTAGAGATAGATATTTCCTAGTGAGTGATTTGGAGCTAGGGGCATGCAAACGTTTGGTGTCCAAGAAATATATGTGCAACCAAGTTCATCCAACCATTATTCAGCAAGGTAATTCCGAGATATGTGAATTGGCATTACTAAACCACAAGGAGGAGAGCTTTAAGAAATGCATCTTAAGGGCGACACCTCAACAAAATGTTTGGATGAGACTCAAATCATCTAATAGCTGGATTTTCCCTATCCCATCAAAAATGTCTGGACATTTGATTTGCGGTGATAAGAGCAACGCCGTTACTTTGTTTGGAAATAGGGTTCTGGAATTCAAAAAATCTTGTATTTTACAATTGCCCAACATTATCATCAAAGGTAAAATTAATTTTGAAAGCATAATAACGTCACCTTTTATTCCTAGCGCTAATGCAAGCAGTTGGTTCATGAATCAAGAAACATCAACAATAAAACCAGCAACGAGGGTCGAAGAATATCACGTTGACCTATCCGAATATAATGATTTGAAAAAAAATATCAAGGATATAATGGACATGTCTAAGGAACTACCAGCCCCCACTGACATCGACGTTCATGATTACCATCACTATGGAAGCAGTCTTCTTCTTTTCATATGCATGATTGGGATCATCTTCACTCTTTATTGGCGAAAAAGAAGGCCAACTCCTATGCCGAGAACGTTTGAGGTCAACGTATAGATTTAAGTTAAATATTTAAGTTAAATAGTTTGAATCTAATTTAGAGAGTTAAGAACCCTCAAAAGGGGGGAGTATGTTCATATTTCATTTAAAATAACTTTTTGTAAAGTGCAACAATAATCTTTTTCTTATTAATCATGTTCAAATTTCATTTAAATTCATTAGATTCTTTTTTTGTCATTAATTAATGCAAGCGTGTGAACAGCTAAAATTTTTGTATTTCACGGATCTCATTTCCGATTTTGTATATTTTCGTTGTTACCTGTTCCCACGCTTGAATATTTTTTGCATAGTTGCACTTTTAATATAATTAATTTTCATTTGTACTTTGTTTTCAACCTATCATATTTTTCTTGTCTGAAATAAGATTCAGTTTTGCTGTAAACCTTTGAACATTAAACATTGTGTGTTTTTTTTTAACTATTTTGAGAATTAAACAGTGCTAGATACCACTAACAGGTCATCCAAGTACGGAAAGATTTTTTCTCGCAGTTGATGGGGCACCACTTTGTCCATTAATCTGACCATGCGTTGTGGGGCATTACAGAGGCCAAATGGCATAACCGTAAACTGCAACAGGGGCATGCCGGGCACAGTAAACGCCGTCTTTTCCCGAGATGATTTCTCCAACGGGATCTGCCAAAAAGCATCTTTTAGATCCACACTCGAAATGAAATGTGTATCTGGAAGACGCGATAGCAATCCTTCAATATGAAAAAGTGGATACGCATCTTTCTTAGTTTTGGCGTTGACTTTCTTGTAGTCTAGACATAAGCGATTTTTGCCAGGCTTACGCACTAGGACTACAGGAGAGCTCCACGCACTGTTACTTTGCTCGATAGCACCAAGCTTAAGCATACGTTCCAATTCCTCATAAAGAAGTTTCTGTACCGCTGGGGAAATCGGGTAATGCCGTGTTGTTTTTCCTAAGCCTTGGACAACAGAGGATGGGAACAGACTTATGGCATCTTGTAAGCGCTTGGACTGTTGTTCAGTGAGTACATGAGCATTCGGGTCTGTCTCTTTCGGGCACGGAACTGAAGAGATTTCAGAAATCAGCTGAGGAGCGATTTGAAATTCCTTCCAGAAGTCAATACCCAGATATAGTTTCTACTTTAAAGAAGGGACTAGATACAGGGGAATCGTTTTCGTCATCGCTTTAAAAGTAACTTCCACAAAGATCTTCCCCACTATGGCTTGATGTTTCCCGTCAGCTGTCTTTACTTCGGAAGAGAGTCTAGTGATGTTTTGTCCATGTCTTCGCAGAAAATCAAGGCCATCCGCACCAAGGCAGCTTATGCTAGCTCCACTATCCAGCAATCCAAGGAGAGCTTCTCCAAAAATGTGAACTGTAGCATATGGACGTGGGTCTTCTGAGCTACACAACGTTGTTGCTTCGATGGCTTTGTAGGATTGTTTCTTCTCACTAAACTTCTTCCTCAGTTTAGACACCTTGTCCGAGACCACGGTGTTTTGGGAACCGAAGATTCTTTTCCGTACCTCCAGATAGTTTTGTAGCCTTTCGTGTAGAGTTTTGATCGGTCTTGAAGCTGCACGTGGAGGCTCAACCTTAGCTTCAAGAAGATTTGTTGGACGTTGTTAGATACGGGGTGCTGGAACAGGTGTAAATGAAGGAGTGTTGGTAGGGACGGGGACGGACACTGAGCTGCTAGAAAGAGAAGTGGGTGGGGGTTCTAATGGGACTCCGGGCTCTTCTCCTGAGAGCAATTCCCCCGGGGCTTTAAACTGCTCTTCCTCTCGTTTCCCGCGCACCGAGGACAATTTGGAGAGGTGTAGTTTTCCAATCCACATCCGTACCAGAACAGGAGCCTTGCAATTGTAGCAAACATAGTTCCGAGTGTCCCTTTCCTTTTTAGGGTGAAATGCCTCGAGCTCGGGTGTAGCCATTTCGTCCACTTCTCTTTCATCGGCTTCGAGCTCAGAGATTGCACTTCTTCGTGGAGGTGGAATTGGTGCCATTTTTGGTCTCTGCGGTTCATGAATTTGAAGATATTTTTCTATCTTTCGACAGATGTTGTAATGATGCATCCTGCAATGCATTACATTTAACCTCTACAACAACAAACTACTCCCAAAACAACTCATCACCAGCCAACTAAGCAACTACCTACCTCCCAGCATCAGCATCACCAGCCGCCGGCGCATGCGACATACATACCTTCATTACCAACCAGCAACAACAACAACCCCAAACGCATCACCGCTCCCACGCACCTAGCCAAGCATATCCACATCACTAATAGCAAATTATGATAACACCCACGCAATCGTTCAACGTGCAGTGTGGTGAATTCAAAAGAGAATCAACAAAAAGAATTGTGGTGAATTCAAAACACGAAGAAGACGCAAAAAGAGAAACTACAAAAATCTAATGTTCTTCGTGTGGTAAACTGGTACATCACGCACTGATGGCAGAACGAATACCGCACAAAGAAGAAAAGGTAAAAATATGAAATTATCATGTGTGGTGAAAAACACATGGCACGATAAGCTTGTGGTCAAGTGTTTATACTAAAGCCAAATATGCGTAGCCCGCTACCCGTAACCCCGCCGTGTACCATAAAACACTAAATACACATATTCTATGAGCACCTGATAAAATAGAAACATTATGTGCAATACAGGGTGCCCTACATATATATAAAACATGTTATAAATTTACATAACAGTTTATATTTTTTTATAAAGTTGGTACGGTAAATATTAACATATAAGACTATATCAAAATGGAATTCATATGATATTTTATCGTTTGTGTGCTTATAATTCACACCCACTTTTTGCCAGATATATTAATAAGAAGGCACCCAAGGGCCAGCAAAAAGCAGGTTGAGAGTGTTTAACTTAAAGCCTAATACCATACGGATACCGAAGATTTCCCCCCACCAGCGGTAAGGGATCTAAAGTTTATGTATAGCCGGTACCATACCGTAGATAAACCGATTTACAGTCGTAGAAATCCAGAGGAAACTCTGTGAACAACCGGTTAAAAACCGTTGAAAAGCTAAGGGAAACCTTAAAGCTAAACCGATTAACAGTCGTTGAAATCCAGAGGAAACTCTGTGAACAACCGGTTAAAAACCGTTGAAAAGCTAAGGGAAACCTTAAAGCTAAACCGATTAAAAATCGTTGAAATCCAGAGGAAACTCTGTGAGCAACCGGTTCAAAACCGTTGAAAAGCTAAGGGAAACCTTAAAAGCTAAACCGATTAAAAATCGTTGAAAACCAGAGGAAACTCTGTGAGCAACCGGTTTACAACCGTTGAAAAGCTAAGGGAAACCTTACAGCTAAACCGATTAAGAGTCGTTGAAAAACCGGTTAGAAACCGTTGAACAACCAGAGGTCACTCTGTTGAAAACTGGTTAGAACCCAGCATTGCGTTACGCGCAAAACCAGAGAAAAGGACTGCCAATAGCAGAGACCAGAGTTGCCGTGTTCAGCAAAACACCAGAGATACCGCCGTAAAAGTAAAATAGTGTTTAATATTAAGTTTTATGAATAAATAAAGGATTAAAAATAATAAATGATCTTTTAATATGTCAAGGTTCAGTACCTCCCTTGGTTGACCCTGGACCCGACGAGCAAACCTCAGCTATAAAATCCAAGGTACATCATAAATTGGCGCCCGAGCAGGGACCATAAGGTCTTTTCCAGAAAAATCCTAAGGAAAGTAAATGGACCAGTAACACCAGAACCGAAACCGAAAACTACCGGAACCCGATAAACCAGAAAGCCGATACACCAGAAATCCGATACACCAGAAAGCCGATACACCAGAAATCCGATATACCAGAACCGAAATTACCTGAAGCCCGGTACACCAGGAATCCGATAAACCAGAAAGCCGATACACCAGAAAGCCGATACACCAGAAATCCGACATACCAGAACCGAAATTACCTGAAAAACCGATACACCAGGAATCCACTATACCAGAACCGGAACCGAGAATACCAATACCAAGAAACTCAAAATGACTGAACCCGAAGTACAAGACAATTTACTTCCTAGTATAGGAGCTATTTACCTCTTATCAAAGAAGGAGCTCATCGAGCGAATGAGTAAATTAAACATCAATACTGAAGAGACAGTAAATGTACTCCGTAGTAAGTTTAGCACTTACATGAAAGAAGCCCGACTTCGTAAATCAGCCGAAAACTTGTTTGAAGATTTGGAAAAAGTCTTGGAAACGAAAGGTGATGAAGAAGAAAAACGAAGCAGTCCCGAGAGCGAAAATGATGGAAGCAAAGGCGTTGTAGCAAATCCTGGAGCAGCTACATCAGCAAGCACTTCCACTCACACGCTGCCAACACACCCACCGATTAACGAGTTCGACAGTCTTACCCGAGAACCAGGAGTTAGAGATTGGTACTACCCAGTTCCAAATTATGCTCCGCCGATGTTTTCTGCTAATGCTGCTACTTTCACCCAACCTCCTGCAGACGTTGAGATGCTAAGGGGCGAAGCACCCCACATGTTTTTTTCAAGACCCACAGTATGTCGTGAAGTCGATGTCATGAACACTGTACGTAAATGGGGATTAAGATATGATGGGTCAGGCAGCGCACGCGAATTTATTGAACGATTAATCGAACTTAACGAAAGCTATAAAATTCGTAATAACGAAATTTTGAAAGCACTTTCAGAAATATTTAAGGGGCCCGCCCTTGAATGGCTTCGAATAAATCGAACTGCTTTTGTCTCGTGGGTTGAATTCCAAAAAGGTTTCCTAACCTATTTCCTTCCGACAAGGTTTATAAATAAACTGGAAGATGAAATAGCTAGGAAAAGTCAAGGCCCTAGAGAGAAAGCTAAAGATTTTATAAGATCGTATCAATATCTTGTGCATCAACATCCCAACATGCGTTTAAAAGACCATGTCGACAAAATATATGATCGTTTACGTCCAGAATATCATTTGTATATTCGGCGTAAAGATTTTGAGACCCTTGAAGAACTCTCAGGTCTGGCGGAAGAATATGAGTATATTCGTAACGAAAACAAGCTCAACAACCCCGCTAAAGCACCAGAAAAACCGATAGTCGCCTCGCGAAATTTTAGAGAGACAACTTCGTCGCCCGACCAATATGACCGCCGAACTCATTGCTGGAACTGCAAGCAGCGAGGACACAGCAAAACTAATTGTCGACAACCATTCCGCATGTTTTGTTCTTATTGTGGAGAAGATGGCCGATTATCAAAAGATTGCTCTTGTCACCAGCAAAACCCTCAAGCCTCAATAATGGAAAAGAATCCGGTAAATATTGTATTGAATGACTCGAATAACAAAAACTCACAAGAAAATGTCCATAACAGGCCGATTGCCATGGAGCTTATTCCGATAGAGGAACAAACTAGTGTCGGTCAGACACCCCACACCATAAATCAGAATCACAACAATTCCGAGTCCCGCCCATCAAAGGACATAGCCCAAAATAATGAAATGGAAAACCAAAGCAATCAGAAAATTGAAAATCCTCCACATCCACTCGAATGTTTAAACGAAGAACCAGAAAACATCAATATCATCAATCCAACAACCAGCGCAAAACCAGTAACACCATGGACTGACCCGCGATGTTTCGTAAAAATAAAAATAAATCAGCAAACTATTACCGCCTTAATAGACACAGGTGCCACACAAACATTTATAGGTACAAACACCAGACAGCTTCTCCGAAAACTTAAAACTCCGGTCAGATTCCGGAAAGGCGAAATACATTTAGCCAATGGCAAGCCAGTAGCTATTAAAGAACACAATGATGTTTCACTTAAATTAGCCGACCAGGAAATAAAAGTAGAAGTTACATATTTAAAGGAACTAACCCATGCTATCATAGTAGGGATGGACGTTCTTCGGAAACTTAACTTCTCAATGAAAATAAATAATTGTGAACTCGCACTAGAATCTAATAATGTATCTGAGCAACTTCAGCAGCTTTGTTCTGTTAGAGGAACTCCTCTTACTGCCGAACAAGAGAGAAAATTAGCCGAACTATTAGATCGTGAAATTCCAAAATTTGAGGAACTACCTAAAATAACTAATGCTGCCACTCACCGTATTCGATTAAAAACCGACCAGCCTTTCAAACAGCGCTACTATCCCCGAAACCCAGCAATGCAAAAGATTATCGATGAAGAAATAGATAATCTTCTAAAAGATGATAAAATCGAACCTTCAAAAAGTCCATACAGTTCACCGATTGTACTAGTTAAAAAAGAAAAACGGAACATGGAGAACCTGCGTTGACTATCGACAGTTGAACGAAGTATCACTAATGGATGCTTACCCTTTACCCCAAATTCTAGCTATACTCGACAAACTCAGGCAAGCAAACTACATCTCTACGATTGACCTTAAGCAAGGTTATTGGCAAATCCCACTAGAAATAGAATCCCGCCCAGCTACTGCTTTCACTGTGCCAGGTCGTGGACTATATCAATGGAAAGTATTGCCATGTGGTTTGAGCTCAGCCCCAGCAACATTCCAAAGAATGTTAGATAACATTTTAGGACCAGATATGGATCCACATGCTTTTGCGTATCTCGATGATATTATTATCATAAGCAAAACCTTCGACGAACATCTTGAGCATCTTCAAGAAGTTTTAAAAAGGCTTCAACAAGCGCACCTACGCATCAACCAAGAGAAGAGTGAATTTTGTAAAAAGGAACTCAGATACGTCGGACACGTCGTCAGTGATCAAGGCATCAAAACAGATCCAGAAAAAGTAAGTGCCGTTAAAAATTTAAATGCGCCAAGGAATGTACGTGAACTACGTCGCGTACTTGGCATAGCCTCATGGTACCGAAGATTTATTAAAGATTTTTCAATAATAGCCACACCTCTAACGAAATTGTTAAAGAAAAATCAAAAATGGATATGGGAAACAGAACAAGAAAATTCTTTTTCCGAATTAAAAACCAAATTAACCGAAGCTCCAGTATCAATGTGTCCTGACTTTTCATTACCGTTCACTCTACAAACAGACGCTAGTAACTACGGTCTGGGAGTCGTTCTTTCACAGAACACAGAGGGACGAGAAAGAGTAATCGCTTATGCTAGCCGCACACTTACCGATTTAGAAAAGAAATATGCTACAACCGAAAAAGAATGCCTAGCCATCTTATGGGGCATTAGGAAAATGAGGCCTTATTTAGAAGGTTACCACTCACAGTAATCACCGACCACCATTCATTAAAATGGCTTCATTGTCTCGAAAATCCATCTGGAAGATTAGCTCGTTGGGCTTTAGAACTTCAGCAATACGATTTTGAAATACAGTACCGTAAAGGAGCTATGAATGTTGTCGCCGATACTTTATCCCGTGATCCATTACCGATACCATACGGAGAAATCCTAGCCATAATGGAAGATATAGGTGATTGGGTAGAAAAGAAGATCTATCAAGTAAAAGAAAATCCAGCAAAATACCCTGATTACCAGTTACGAGAAGGTTCTCTCTTTAGAAAATTTCCAGCCCATCCTTTATCCGATAAAAGTTTTGAATGGAAATTATGCATTCCATTAAAAGATCGAACAAAAGTTTTATCTGAAAATCATGATGTAGTTACCGCCGGACACCTAGGAGTAGCCAAAACAGCTGCACGAATAATGGAAAGATACCATTGGCCCGGAATGTTTCGTGACATAGCAAAATATGTACAACAATGTAAACTTTGTAACGAATACAAGGTATCCCAGCAAAAACCAAGTGGGTTAATGTACTCCAATATTGCTGACATCCCATGGGATACGGTTTGTGCTGATTTTGTTGGTCCTTTACCAAGATCAATGAAAGGAAATACCATGATGTTAGTAATTGTAGATAAATTTACTAAATGGGTAACCGCCGTACCCTTAAGAGCTGCAAGTACAGCTTCACTGATTAAAACCCTCCGAGAAAAGATCCTCTTTCAGTTCGGAATACCAAGAGTATTTTGTCAGATAATGGTGCACAATTCACCAGTAACCAATTTAAAAACTTCTTAGACGAACTCGGTATTCAACAAATTTTTACAGCACCCTATACACCGCAAGAAAATCCAACCGAACGTGTAAATAGAGTTATAAAAACCATGATAGCACAATACGTGCAAGGGAATCATAGATTCTGGGATGAATATTTGCCCGAATTAACATTCGCCATTAACACCAGCAAGCATTCCTCGACCGGATTCACCCCCGCATACCTCAATTTTGGAAAAGAACTTAAAAGACCGAAAGAACCCATTACTTCCCTACCACCCACACAAATAATAACAGAAGACATATCAATTAGAAATGAGAGAATGCAAGCACTATATCATCTAGTCGCAGACAACCTGAAAAGAGCAGCCGAGACGCAAGGGAAGTACTACAACCTACGAAGAAGAGCATGGCGTCCCTGTATTGGAGAATATGTGTACAAGCGAAAAAAAGTACTATCCTCTGCAGCAAACCAATTCACCGAAAAATTAGCTCCAAAATACGAAGGTCCATATGAGGTAATAAGGCTAGAATCGCCTGTTATCACCGTTTTGCGAAAAGTTGGAATAGACGGGAGAAGGGCACAATTGGTACGTGCTCACGTGAGGGACCTGAAAGGGTATAAAAGGAACGATGAGATTGACATATCGATCATTCAAAGTTCAGAGGTTATCAGCATGGCAGCTCCCAACCCATTTGTGCGCAAACAGACGACTCCAAACAAACCAGGAACCAGCGGAGCCACCACCAGCCGAAGAATAATCCAGCTACCAGACGACCAGGCGCACATAAAGTTGCCAACCCGCCGAAACATGAAAACCGCCGATAACGCCAGCCGAACTTCACCACTGAGGCCAATCAAGGCAAAGGTGACTTCGGTGGTGGTTATTCCGGCGTTACCACTTACCACCACAAAACAAAGACGGCGAGTAGTCGTGCAGCCTCCCGCACCAAACCCAGTACCAAATAATACGCCGCCACCAAGGCAACAGCAGCAGCTGCTGGCAGTCGAAGCTGCCATGAGGCAACAACAAAAAAAAGAAAGCAGACGAACCATGCCTGAGGATCCATTCGCCGGGATCATCATAACTAGCCACCGTTTCTATAAGGCGGCCCATAAACGGCAACGTCTTGTTTTCCGGAGGAAGTGGGGCCAAGTCGTCGCCCACGTTAGGAAGCCGGGAGTGGCAATACTAACTTGCGCCGAAAAGCGTCGAATGGTGACGTACTGCCCTGTTCCACCGCAGGATTAAAAAAAAAAAAAGGAAAAAAAAACAAACAAATATGTAAATATGTAAATACAACCTGAATTTTTAATAAATAAAAAAAACATAAACCTGAATTTTAAATAAATAAAAAAAAATAATAAAATAAATAAAAAAAAAAAAATGAAGTAAAAAAATTAAACAGCTTTTATTTAAAACAATTTTTTATTTGGAAAAAAAAAATTACATATATATATGAACAAGTACATAAGACCGCGTTGAACCTTTTCTCTTCTTCTCTACAAAATTACCAAAAAAAAAAAAAAAAAAAAAAACCTGTTTACCAAAATAGTCTCAAGACGAGAAGGTTCTCGTCTACGAAGTGAGAGGGGGATGTAATGATGCATCCTGCAATGCATTACATTTAACCTCTACAACAACAAACTACTCCTACAACTCAAACAACTCATCGCCAGCCAACTAAGCAACTACCTACCTCCCAGCATCAGCATCACCAGCCGCCGGCGCATGCGACATACATACCTTCATTACCAACCAGCAACAACAACAACCCCAAACGCATCACCGCTCCCACGCACCTAGCCAAGCATATCCACATCACTAATAGCAAATTATGATAACACCCACGCAATCGTTCAACGTGCAGTGTGGTGAATTCAAAAGAGAATCAACAAAAAGAATTGTGGTGAATTCAAAACACGAAGAAGACGCAAAAAGAGAAACTACAAAAATCTAATGTTCTTCGTGTGGTAAACTGGTACATCACGCACTGATGGCAGAACGAATACCGCACAAAGAAGAAAAGGTAAAAATATGAAATTATCATGTGTGGTGAAAAACACATGGCACGATAAGCTTGTGGTCAAGTGTTTATACTAAAGCCAAATATGCGTAGCCCGCTACCCGTAACCCCGCCGTGTACCATAAAACACTTAATACACATATTCTATGAGCACCTGATAAAATAGAAACATTATATGCAATACAGGGTGCCCTACATATATATAAAACATGTTATAAATTTACATAACAGTTTATATTTTTTTATAAAGTTGGTACGGTAAATATTAACATATAAGACTATATCAAAATGGAATTCATATGATATTTTATCGTTTGTGTGCTTATAATTCACACCCACTTTTTGCCAGATATATTAATAAGAAGGCACCCAAGGGCCAGCAAAAAGCAGGTTGAGAGTGTTTAACTTAAAGCCTAATACCATACGGATACCGAAGATTTCCCCCCACCAGCGGTAAGGGATCTAAAGTTTATGTATAGCCGGTACCATACCGTAGATAAACCGATTTACAGTCGTAGAAATCCAGAGGAAGCTCTGTGAACAACCGGTTAAAAACCGTTGAAAAGCTAAGGGAAACCTTAAAGCTAAACCGATTAACAGTCGTTGAAATCCAGAGGAAACTCTGTGAACAACTGGTTAAAAACCGTTGAAAAGCTAAGGGAAACCTTAAAGCTAAACCGATTAAAAATCGTTGAAATCCAGAGGAAACTCTGTGAGCAACCGGTTCAAAACCGTTGAAAAGCTAAGGGAAACCTTAAAAGCTAAACCGATTAAAAATCGTTGAAAACCAGAGGAAACTCTGTGAGCAACCGGTTTACAACCGTTGAAAAGCTAAGGGAAACCTTACAGCTAAACCGATTAAGAGTCGTTGAAAAACCGGTTAGAAACCGTTGAACAACCAGAGGTCACTCTGTTGAAAACTGGTTAGAACCCAGCATTGCGTTACGCGCAAAACCAGAGAAAAGGACTGCCAATAGCAGAGACCAGAGTTGCCGTGTTCAGCAAAACACCAGAGATACCGCCGTAAAAGTAAAATAGTGTTTAATATTAAGTTTTATGAATAAATAAAGGATTAAAAATAATAAATGATCTTTTAATATGTCAAGGTTCAGTACCTCCCTTGGTTGACCCTGGACCCGACGAGCAAACCTCAGCTATAAAATCCAAGGTACATCATAAATTGGCGCCCGAGCAGGGACCATAAGGTCTTTTCCAGAAAAACTCAAAATGACTGAACCCGAAGTACAAGACAATTTACTTCCTAGTATAGGAGCTATTTACCTCTTATCAAAGAAGGAGCTCATCGAGCGAATGAGTAAATTAAACATCAATACTGAAGGGACAGTAAATGTACTCCGTAGTAAGTTTAGCACTTACATGAAAGAAGCCCGACTTCGTAAATCAGCCGAAAACTTGTTTGAAGATTTGGAAAAAGTCTTGGAAACGAAAGGTGATGAAGAAGAAAAACGAAGCAGTCCCGAGAGCGAAAATGATGGAAGCAAAGGCGTTGTAGCAAATCCTGGAGCAGCTACATCAGCAAGCACTTCCACTCACACGCTGCCAACACACCCACCGATTAACGAGTTCGACAGTCTTACCCGAGAACCAGGAGTTAGAGATTGGTACTACCCAGTTCCAAATTATGCTCCGCCGATGTTTTCTGCTAATGCTGCTACTTTCACCCAACCTCCTGCAGACGTTGAGAGGCTAAGGGGCGAAGCACCCCACATGTTTTTTTCAAGACCCACAGTATGTCGTGAAGTCGATGTCATGAACACTGTACGTAAATGGGGATTAAGATATGATGGGTCAGGCAGCGCACGCGAATTTATTGAACGATTAATCGAACTTAACGAAAGCTATAAAATTCGTAATAACGAAATTTTGAAAGCACTTTCAGAAATATTTAAGGGGCCCGCCCTTGAATGGTTTCGAATAAATCGAACTGCTTTTGTCTCGTGGGTTGAATTCCAAAAAGGTTTCCTAACCTATTTCCTTCCGACAAGGTTTATAAATAAACTGGAAGATGAAATAGCTAGGAAAAGTCAAGGCCCTAGAGAGAAAGCTAAAGATTTTATAAGATCGTATCAATATCTTGTGCATCAACATCCCAACATGCGTTTAAAAGACCATGTCGACAAAATATATGATCGTTTACGTCCAGAATATCATTTGTATATTCGGCGTAAAGATTTTGAGACCCTTGAAGAACTCTCAGGTCTGGCGGAAGAATATGAGTATTCGTAACGAAAACAAGCTCAAAAACCCCGCTAAAGCACCAGAAAAACCGATAGTCGCCTCGCGAAATTTTAGAGAGACAGCTTCGTCGCCCGACCAATATGACCGCCGAACTCATTGCTGGAACTGCAAGCAGCGAGGACACAGCAAAACTAATTGTCGACAACCATTCCGCATGTTTTGTTCTTATTGTGGAGAAGATGGCCGATTATCAAAAGATTGCTCTTGTCACCAGCAAAACCCTCAAGCCTCAATAATGGAAAAGAATCCGGTAAATATTGTATTGAATGACTCGAATAACAAAAACTCACAAGAAAATGTCCATAACAGGCCGATTGCCATGGAGCTTATTCCGATAGAGGAACAAACTAGTGTCGGTCAGACACCCCACACCATAAATCAGAATCACAACAATTCCGAGTCCCGCCCATCAAAGGACATAACCCAAAATAATGAAATGGAAAACCAAAGCAATCAGAAAATTGAAAATCCTCCACATCCACTCGAATGTTTAAACGAAGAACCAGAAAACATCAATATCATCAATCCAACAACCAGCGCAAAACCAGTAACACCATGGACTGACCCGCGATGTTTCGTAAAAATAAAAATAAATCAGCAAACTATTACCGCCTTAATAGACACAGGTGCCACACAAACATTTATAGGTACAAACACCAGACAGCTTCTCCGAAAACTTAAAACTCCGGTCAGATTCTGGAAAGGCGAAATACATTTAGCCAATGGCAAGCCAGTAGCTATTAAAGAACACTATGATGTTTCACTTAAATTAGCCGACCAGGAAATAAAAGTAGAAGTTACATATTTAAAGGAACTAACCCATGCTATCATAGTAGGGATGGACGTTCTTCGGAAACTTAACTTCTCAATGAAAATAAATAATTGTGAACTCGCACTAGAATCTAATAATGTATCTGAGCAACTTCAGCAGCTTTGTTCTGTTAGAGGAACTCCTCTTACTGCCGAACAAGAGAGAAAATTAGCCGAACTATTAGATCGTGAAATTCCAAAATTTGAGGAACTACCTAAAATAACTAATGCTGCCACTCACCGTATTCGATTAAAAACCGACCAGCCTTTCAAACAGCGCTACTATCCCCGAAACCCAGCAATGCAAAAGATTATCGATGAAGAAATAGATAATCTTCTAAAAGATGATAAAATCGAACCTTCAAAAAGTCCATACAGTTCACCGATTGTACTAGTTAAAAAAGAAAAACGGAACATGGAGAACCTGCGTTGACTATCGACAGTTGAACGAAGTATCACTAATGGATGCTTACCCTTTACCCCAAATTCTAGCTATACTCGACAAACTCAGGCAAGCAAACTACATCTCTACGATTGACCTTAAGCAAGGTTATTGGCAAATCCCACTAGAAATAGAATCCCGCCCAGCTACTGCTTTCACTGTGCCAGGTCGTGGACTATATCAATGGAAAGTATTGCCATGTGGTTTGAGCTCAGCCCCAGCAACATTCCAAAGAATGTTAGATAACATTTTAGGACCAGATATGGATCCACATGCTTTTGCGTATCTCGATGATATTATTATCATAAGCAAAACCTTCGACGAACATCTTGAGCATCTTCAAGAAGTTTTAAAAAGGCTTCAACAAGCGCACCTACGCATCAACCAAGAGAAGAGTGAATTTTGTAAAAAGGAACTCAGATACGTCGGACACGTCGTCAGTGATCAAGGCATCAAAACAGATCCAGAAAAAGTAAGTGCCGTTAAAAATTTAAATGCGCCAAGGAATGTACGTGAACTACGTCGCGTACTTGGCATAGCCTCATGGTACCGAAGATTTATTAAAGATTTTTCAATAATAGCCACACCTCTAACGAAATTGTTAAAGAAAAATCAAAAATGGATATGGGAAACAGAACAAGAAAATTCTTTTTCCGAATTAAAAACCAAATTAACCGAAGCTCCAGTATCAATGTGTCCTGACTTTTCATTACCGTTCACTCTACAAACAGACGCTAGTAACTACGGTCTGGGAGTCGTTCTTTCACAGAACACAGAGGGACGAGAAAGAGTAATCGCTTATGCTAGCCGCACACTTACCGATTTAGAAAAGAAATATGCTACAACCGAAAAAGAATGCCTAGCCATCTTATGGGGCATTAGGAAAATGAGGCCTTATTTAGAAGGTTACCACTCACAGTAATCACCGACCACCATTCATTAAAATGGCTTCATTGTCTCGAAAATCCATCTGGAAGATTAGCTCGTTGGGCTTTAGAACTTCAGCAATACGATTTTGAAATACAGTACCGTAAAGGAGCTATGAATGTTGTCGCCGATACTTTATCCCGTGATCCATTACCGATACCATACGGAGAAATCCTAGCCATAATGGAAGATATAGGTGATTGGGTAGAAAAGAAGATCTATCAAGTAAAAGAAAATCCAGCAAAATACCCTGATTACCAGTTACGAGAAGGTTCTCTCTTTAGAAAATTTCCAGCCCATCCTTTATCCGATAAAAGTTTTGAATGGAAATTATGCATTCCATTAAAAGATCGAACAAAAGTTTTATCTGAAAATCATGATGTAGTTACCGCCGGACACCTAGGAGTAGCCAAAACAGCTGCACGAATAATGGAAAGATACCATTGGCCCGGAATGTTTCGTGACATAGCAAAATATGTACAACAATGTAAACTTTGTAACGAATACAAGGTATCCCAGCAAAAACCAAGTGGGTTAATGTACTCCAATATTGCTGACATCCCATGGGATACGGTTTGTGCTGATTTTGTTGGTCCTTTACCAAGATCAATGAAAGGAAATACCATGATGTTAGTAATTGTAGATAAATTTACTAATTGGGTAACCGCCGTACCCTTAAGAGCTGCAAGTACAGCTTCACTGATTAAAACCCTCCGAGAAAAGATCCTCTTTCAGTTCGGAATACCAAGAGTATTTTGTCAGATAATGGTGCACAATTCACCAGTAACCAATTTAAAAACTTCTGAGACGAACTCGGTATTCAACAAATTTTTACAGCACCCTATACACCGCAAGAAAATCCAACCGAACGTGTAAATAGAGTTATAAAAACCATGATAGCACAATACGTGCAAGGGAATCATAGATTCTGGGATGAATATTTGCCCGAATTAACATTCGCCATTAACACCAGCAAGCATTCTTCGACCGGATTCACCCCCGCATACCTCAATTTTGGAAAAGAACTTAAAAGACCGAAAGAACCCATTACTTCCCTACCACCCACACAAATAATAACAGAAGACATATCAATTAGAAATGAGAGAATGCAAGCACTATATCATCTAGTCGCAGACAACCTGAAAAGAGCAGCCGAGACGCAAGGGAAGTACTACAACCTACGAAGAAGAGCATGGCGTCCCTGTATTGGAGAATATGTGTACAAGCGAAAAAAAGTACTATCCTCTGCAGCAAACCAATTCACCGAAAAATTAGCTCCAAAATACGAAGGTCCATATGAGGTAATAAGGCTAGAATCACCTGTTATCACCGTTTTGCGAAAAGTTGGAATAGACGGGAGAAGGGCACAATTGGTACGTGCTCACGTGAGGGACCTGAAAGGGTATAAAAGGAACGATGAGATTGACATATCGATCATTCAAAGTTCAGAGGTTATCAGCATGGCAGCTCCCAACCCATTTGTGCGCAAACAGACGACTCCAAACAAACCAGGAACCAGCGGAGCCACCACCAGCCGAAGAATAATCCAGCTACCAGACGACCAGGCGCACATAAAGTTGCCAACCCGCCGAAACATGAAAACCGCCGATAACGCCAGCCGAACTTCACCACTGAGGCCAATCAAGGCAAAGGTGACTTCGGTGGTGGTTATTCTGGCGTTACCACTTACCACCACAAAACAAAGACGGCGAGTAGTCGTGCAGCCTCCCCCACCAAACCCAGTACCAAATAATACGCCGCCACCAAGGCAACAGCAGCAGCTGCTGGCAGTCGAAGCTGCCATGAGGCAACAACAAAAAAAAGAAAGCAGACGAACCATGCCTGAGGATCCATTCGCCGGGATCATCATAACTAGCCACCGTTTCTATAAGGCGGCCCATAAACGGCAACGTCTTGTTTTCCGGAGGAAGTGGGGCCAAGTCGTCGCCCACGTTAGGAAGCCGGGAGTGGCAATACTAACTTGCGCCGAAAAGCGTCGAATGGTGACGTACTGCCCTGTTCCACCGCAGGATTAAAAAAAAAAAATGAAAAAAAAAAACAAACAAATATGTAAATATGTAAATACAACCTGAATTTTTAATAAATAAAAAAAACATAAACCTGAATTTTAAATAAATAAAAAAAAATAATAAAATAAATAAAAAAAAAAAAAAAATGAAGTAAAAAAATTAAACAGCTTTTATTTAAAACAATTTTTTATTTGGAAAAAAAAAATTACATATATATATGAACAAGTACATAAGACCGCGTTGAACCTTTTCTCTTCTTCTCTACAAAATTACCAAAAAAAAAAAAAAAAAAAAAAACCTGTTTACCAAAATAGTCTCAAGACGAGAAGGTTCTCGTCTACGAAGTGAGAGGGGGATGTAATGATGCATCCTGCAATGCATTACATTTAACCTCTACAACAACAAACTACTCCTACAACTCAAACAACTCATCGCCAGCCAACTAAGCAACTACCTACCTCCCAGCATCAGCATCACCAGCCGCCGGCGCATGCGACATACATACCTTCATTACCAACCAGCAAACGCATCACCCCAAACGCATCACCGCTCCCACGCACCTAGCCAAGCATATCCACATCACTAATAGCAAATTATGATAACACCCACGCAATCGTTCAACGTGCAGTGTGGTGAATTCAAAAGAGAATCAACAAAAAGAATTGTGGTGAATTCAAAACACGAAGAAGACGCAAAAAGAGAAACTACAAAAATCTAATGTTCTTCGTGTGGTAAACTGGTACATCACGCACTGATGGCAGAACGAATACCGCACAAAGAAGAAAAGGTAAATATAAAAATAATTATCATGTGTGGTGAAAAACACATGGCACGATAAGCTTGTGGTCAAGTGTTTATACTAAAGCCAAATATGCGTAGCCCGCTACCCGTAACCCCGCCGTGTACCATAAAACACTAAATACACATATTCTATGAGCACCTGATAAAATAGAAACATTATGTGCAATACAGGGTGCCCTACATATATATAAAACATGTTATAAATTTACATAACAGTTTATATTTTTTTATAAAGTTGGTACGGTAAATATTAACATATAAGACTATATCAAAATGGAATTCATATGATATTTTATCGTTTGTGTGCTTATAATTCACACCCACTTTTTGCCAGATATATTAATAAGAAGGCACCCAAGGGCCAGCAAAAAGCAGGTTGAGAGTGTTTAACTTAAAGCCTAATACCATACGGATACCGAAGATTTCCCCCCACCAGCGGTAAGGGATCTAAAGTTTATGTATAGCCGGTACCATACCGTAGATAAACCGATTTACAGTCGTAGAAATCCAGAGGAAACTCTGTGAACAACCGGTTAAAAACCGTTGAAAAGCTAAGGGAAACCTTAAAGCTAAACCGATTAACAGTCGTTGAAATCCAGAGGAAACTCTGTGAACAACCGGTTAAAAACCGTTGAAAAGCTAAGGGAAACCTTAAAGCTAAACCGATTAAAAATCGTTGAAATCCAGAGGAAACTCTGTGAGCAACCGGTTCAAAACCGTTGAAAAGCTAAGGGAAACCTTAAAAGCTAAACCGATTAAAAATCGTTGAAAACCAGAGGAAACTCTGTGAGCAACCGGTTTACAACCGTTGAAAAGCTAAGGGAAACCTTACAGCTAAACCGATTAAGAGTCGTTGAAAAACCGGTTAGAAACCGTTGAACAACCAGAGGTCACTCTGTTGAAAACTGGTTAGAACCCAGCATTGCGTTACGCGCAAAACCAGAGAAAAGGACTGCCAATAGCAGAGACCAGAGTTGCCGTGTTCAGCAAAACACCAGAGATACCGCCGTAAAAGTAAAATAGTGTTTAATATTAAGTTTTATGAATAAATAAAGGATTAAAAATAATAAATGATCTTTTAATATGTCAAGGTTCAGTACCTCCCTTGGTTGACCCTGGACCCGACGAGCAAACCTCAGCTATAAAATCCAAGGTACATCACAATGTACACCATCTCGGCCAAACTGCGAGGATCGCACGTAATCAGGAGCGTTCCCATCTGTCGTCGGACGTTGTTTTTCAGGATGTCCATGACTTCCAGATCAAGCTTAGGTGTCCTCAGCTTCCCGTTGAGTTTCTGGATCGCGGCATAAAAATCGTCGAAACTCTCCGTTTGACCTTGATGTCTATCATACAACTTTCTCGAAAGCCCCGGATCCGTCTCCAGACTCCTAAACTGCTCTATCAAAGCGTTCTTGAGTACCGCCCATGTTGGATTTGGATGGGCCTTCAGGTACACCCAGTACCACCTCCTTGTAGGTGCGTCTAAGAACTGATGGAAGCCTATGACGACCTCTTCCCAAGTTGCATCGTAGCCTTTCTTCACAGTTTCGAGCTGAAAGATGAAGTCATCCACGGACATCTCGCGGCTGTCAAACATCACCCCCCATTTGTGAAAGCTATGAATCCTACTGTATCTTGAATATCGAGGTTGCGCCTGTGTGGTGTTTATTGGATCACTGAATGTTAAGTTATGCAACTGTCTCAAAAACTCATCCATGGCGGGTGGTTCATTGGCTGCATTAGCTCGGGGTGGTGTTGGCGGCCGAGGCGTTTTCGCGCCGCCATACAGTTGCTCAGATTGGTTAGCTCTATTGGGAGCACGATTAACTTCTGGAGTAGGTGCCATGAGAGTATCTCGAACTATACCCGCCACTTCGTTTCGGAGAGCATTTCGAGTTCGATCCATCTCATTCGTGAGAAAGCGTAAATCTTCAGCTCGGCTCGCTCCTATAGCAGACGTGACCACATCCCGGATATAGCCAGCTAGTACTTCTTCATTACCCCCTAACGATTCACGCGGATCTTGAGCAGTCGCTCCCCTATTATCGCCCTCATTGGATTGTGCCAACAAAGACTCTGCTCCCAACGAAAGTTGAGGTTGAGGTTGGGGTAGGTTGAGGTTACGGTTTTGAGGTAGCGGGGGTAAGGCTAGCTCTGCAAAAGAATCCGCCAGCAGATGCGAACGTAGTGCCCGATCACTAGCGGGGTTTGTATTTTTCGCACCTGCGCAAGTAGTAATAAGCATTTTTCAATAAAAATCTTTATTTAAATATGGAGATGGGGTGAATCAATATAATCTACGGCGATCAACGCAACCAACAGACAAAAAAAATTAAAAAAAAATTCAAAAGATAATTTATATACTAAAATTTCAAAAAAAAATTCAGTGAATTTCGTAATAAGAAATAAAAAAAAAATAATTTCAAAATTAAATAAAAAAATTTTAAACTATCTAAAATAAAATGAAAATAATTTAAAAAAAAATTCAAAGAATGAAAATAAACTTCACGAAATATATTTCATTTACCTATTTATTTTTTTTTTTTGTTAAAAAAAAATTTAAACAATAATATAAAAAAAAATAAAACTCAAAATTGCAAAAAAAAGGAATGAAATTAAATTCAGGATGTGTAGTAAACACGATTTTTCAAAAAAAATTTTAATCAATTAATTCATATTGTCTGGGGGAAAGTGACAACAGATGAGAACGGGTAAAAACAGGTACCCCCTTGGAAATCACTTAGGTTAAATCAGGATACCAGGAATCATGCTGCATTCGCCATACTGAACCGGAAACTTTGAATAGGGTTACAAGATTGAATTTGTGCTTGCTTTGATGAGCTAGCTTATCAGCCAAACTGTCAGCCAAGCATCGGAACACTTATAACGAAACCAAAAACACTAAAATCAAATATAGGTTCCAACATAATTTAAACTACTGAAGCTGAAATACTAATAACTTCCAAGCTTAGGCTTTAAAAAAAAATTGTACTTTGATCAAGATTTAACGAGTTTAACGAAACGCAACAGCCTTAATAAGGGTGGTTGAACCCATTAAGCGGTCGTCCCGAGAAACCCGAAAGTAAAAATTAAATTAAAAAAAAAAAAATATGTGTTTTTAAAACAAATTCAAAGTTCCGGACACAATACGCGTCCGCAGCAAAATCTTTGTAAAATATTAGAACGAATTCGGGCCCCACGTTGGGCGCCACCTGTAACGAACCGAAGGTGTTATCGGCTGGATTCCCAAACTTGGATGTCACGACTTTCCATTGGAGTTAAACCTTGAACTCCTAGAGTCCAAGTCTGAGAATCCTTTACCTCTCCAACCCATTACCACCATTACGACCTCCATGTTTACAAGAACAGGAGGCCGATCCTGGCAGCAGGAAGGAGAGGGGCACAGGCTACGGCAGCTGGCATGCTAGCTTAGCACATCCTAGCTCGTCGGAGGGGGGGTTCTTACTACCATAGCGCTGTGCCGATGTTACGTATTTAACATCATGCCAAAAAAATTTTTTTAATCGCGAGGACTATTTGGGGTTCAACAAAAAAAATAGTTGAGCCCGAAATTCGTTCTATGATGGTGTGTGTGTGTGTGTGTGTGTGTATGTGTGTGTGTGTGTGTGTGTGTGTGTGTGTGTGTGTGTGTGTGTGTGTGTGTGTGTGTGTGTATGTGTGTGTGTGTGTGTGTCTGTGTGTGTCTGTGTGTGTCTGTGTGTGTGTCTGTGTGTGTGTGTGTGTGTGTGATTTCTCAGAGAGGGGGAGGGTTAAGGTGTTGATGACCCTCCGGAGGAGGTTTTATAAAATTTCAGGAACAGTCTAGAGAAAAAAAAAGAAATTTGCTTGAAGCGACTTCCCACACTCATAATACACTTGAACCTCCCATGATAAGAAAAAAGAATAGAACAAAAATTTGTTTGTTTGAGAAATCAATTAAATTAAATTTTATTGTTACGCTGATTAATAGTATAATTTAACTATTTAAAAAAAATTTGTTGGATAAATAAAAATAGTTGGCAACCATGTTGCTTTTGAATTAATAATTTTATATAAAAAAAATTTTGATTAATTATTTAGATTCGATTTTATGATCTTTTATTATATTTTTATATTTATATTTTATGACATTGGCAACCATGTTGCTTTTGAATTATCAATTTAAAAAAAAAATTGTGATTAATTTTATTTTGTTTCGATTTTATGATATGACATTTTTTTTTTTTTTCTTATTTTTTTATTTTTTTTTTATTCATATATATATATTCCAAAAAAAATAACCGAAACTCAAAACAAACTTTAAATCACATTAAATGCATGTCTGTATATATTTTTTTTTTTTTATTCGCTTTATAAAATTACCACTTACTTGTACATAAATCCAAGGAGGTGCACCCATTTGGCATATCGTCGCCCTAGTATTGGAGTGCCGTATACGCCAATTTGCATTTTTTGAACTAGGTATGCAGTCGTATGTTTTCGAAGTTGCTCTCTTCAAATCTGCTATCCGTTTTCTTCTATCTTTTTTCATTGCCGAGAGATTCACTATTGTTTCGACAAAAACAAGAAATTTTAGTATTTACGTCAAATTTTTCGTAATTATTTATGCCAGATAGGCAATATGATTTCTCTTAATTTGATTTTAATTTTTTTTTTTGTTTGTTTGCATTAACTTAATAATACTTTATAAATTTTTTTCACAAATAAACATAGAGAACACTTGATAACACTGGGATTGGGAGAATTAAACATATAAGGGGAGTAATCAAGGGAACACGGGGGATGAATTTCACTAGGTATAGTTGAAGATGATGATTTTATAACGATCCAGGTAAGTAGGTAGGTATAATTGTTTATTTCTCTTTTTTTTTTGTCAGGTTTCTGGTAAGGTAAGTGTATGTGGTTCTTTTTTTTCAAGTAATTAAGTTTTAATAAGACACAGGTAAGTATTACTAGCAAGGTAAGTATAGTTTAGGTAAGTTTAGGTTCTCTTCCTTTTTTTTTTCAGGTAAGGTTTTAATAAATATTTTAGACTCAACCGGAAGGTATTTTAATTTATTTTCTTTTTTTTTTTTTCAGGGGCTCAATTTATGTTTTAATATAATTATTAACACCACCGTAAGTATTAAAATAATTTTTTTTTTTTTGTTCCCTTTTTTTTTTGTTATTAGGGAATCAAACATTAATTTTATTATTCGTGAACAAACCGGTAAGTATTTATATTGTTTAAATTCTATACGCGAGTAGTTACCATTATTGGTAAAACACTTATTAGTTTAATAATTCTTTTTTTTTATATCCGCACTTCTAGTGTACTTTCTCTTGGTTTTCGTTTTATAAATTATTTTTTTGCAACCGCACGCTTTGCCTGACACCCACTGAATGATTTGATTCTTTCTCTATGTAGGTCATGGTCATGAGTTAGCTGGAATGTCGCCTTATGATCTAGCTGTGCATTCTTTTACATACTCACAGGTTTGGGGATTATCGTTTCGTCACGCCACTTAAGCTAGCGGTCAAACCTTTAGAGCAAATCTTGTACATACTGTAGAGTATGTAGCAATATGTGAATTAAGAACAAAAGTATGTGCCGTTTGCTTTTCAATTATTGCAGGTTGTTTGTTTATGTACTAACGTTTTTAATTTATGTTATGAGTTATGAAATTTTAATTATAGTCCGGGGACTGATGTTAATTTTTATTTTTGTTTTTATATGAAATTTGATTACATTTTTGTTTGAATTATTATAGTTTTGATATTATTGATAGTATTTATAGATTATTGTGTTTATTTGATTATAGTCCGTGCTGTTATGTTTTTATTTTAGTTATTTAATTTATTTTTGTTATGTTGCTTAATATATGATTTTGTTTTAGTTTACGTTTTAAGTTTTAGTTTTAGTTTTAGTTTTAGTTTTAGTTTTAGTTTTAGTTTTAGTTTTAGTTTTAGTTTTAGTTTTAGTTTTAGTTTATAGTTTATAGTTTATAGTTTATAGTTTATAGTTTATAGTTTATAGTTTATAGTTTATAGTTTATAGTTTATAGTTTATAGTTTATAGTTTATAGTTTATAGTTTATAGTTTATAGTTTATAGTTTATAGTTTATAGTTTATAGTTTATAGTTTATAGTTTATAGTTTATAGTTTATAGTTTATAGTTTATAGTTTATAGTTTATAGTTTATAGTTTATAGTTTATAGTTTATAGTTTATAGTTTATAGTTTATAGTTTATAGTTTATAGTTTATAGTTTATAGTTTATAGTTTATAGTTTATAGTTTATAGTTTATAGTTTATAGTTTATAGTTTATAGTTTATAGTTTATAGTTTATAGTTTATAGTTTATAGTTTATAGTTTATAGTTTATAGTTTATAGTTTATAGTTTATAGTTTATAGTTTATAGTTTATAGTTTATAGTTTATAGTTTATAGTTTATAGTTTATAGTTTATAGTTTATAGTTTATAGTTTATAGTTTATAGTTTATAGTTTATAGTTTATAGTTTATAGTTTATAGTTTATAGTTTATAGTTTATAGTTTATAGTTTATAGTTTATAGTTTATAGTTTATAGTTTATAGTTTATAGTTTATAGTTTATAGTTTATAGTTTATAGTTTATAGTTTATAGTTTATAGTTTATAGTTTATAGTTTATAGTTTATAGTTTATAGTTTATAGTTTATAGTTTATAGTTTATAGTTTATAGTTTATAGTTTATAGTTTATAGTTTATAGTTTATAGTTTATAGTTTATAGTTTATAGTTTATAGTTTATAGTTTATAGTTTATAGTTTATAGTTTATAGTTTATAGTTTATAGTTTATAGTTTATAGTTTATAGTTTATAGTTTATAGTTTATAGTTTATAGTTTATAGTTTATAGTTTATAGTTTATAGTTTATAGTTTATAGTTTATAGTTTATAGTTTATAGTTTATAGTTTATAGTTTATAGTTTATAGTTTATAGTTTATAGTTTATAGTTTATAGTTTATAGTTTATAGTTTATAGTTTATAGTTTATAGTTTATAGTTTATAGTTTATAGTTTATAGTTTATAGTTTATAGTTTATAGTTTATAGTTTATAGTTTATAGTTTATAGTTTATAGTTTATAGTTTATAGTTTATAGTTTATAGTTTATAGTTTATAGTTTATAGTTTATAGTTTATAGTTTATAGTTTATAGTTTATAGTTTATAGTTTATAGTTTATAGTTTATAGTTTATAGTTTATAGTTTATAGTTTATAGTTTATAGTTTATAGTTTATAGTTTATAGTTTATAGTTTATAGTTTATAGTTTATAGTTTATAGTTTATAGTTTATAGTTTATAGTTTATAGTTTATAGTTTATAGTTTATAGTTTATAGTTTATAGTTTATAGTTTATAGTTTATAGTTTATAGTTTATAGTTTATAGTTTATAGTTTATAGTTTATAGTTTATAGTTTATAGTTTATAGTTTATAGTTTATAGTTTATAGTTTATAGTTTATAGTTTATAGTTTATAGTTTATAGTTTATAGTTTATAGTTTATAGTTTATAGTTTATAGTTTATAGTTTATAGTTTATAGTTTATAGTTTATAGTTTATAGTTTATAGTTTATAGTTTATAGTTTATAGTTTATAGTTTATAGTTTATAGTTTATAGTTTATAGTTTATAGTTTATAGTTTATAGTTTATAGTTTATAGTTTATAGTTTATAGTTTATAGTTTATAGTTTATAGTTTATAGTTTATAGTTTATAGTTTATAGTTTATAGTTTATAGTTTATAGTTTATAGTTTATAGTTTATAGTTTATAGTTTATAGTTTATAGTTTATAGTTTATAGTTTATAGTTTATAGTTTATAGTTTATAGTTTATAGTTTATAGTTTATAGTTTATAGTTTATAGTTTATAGTTTATAGTTTATAGTTTATAGTTTATAGTTTATAGTTTATAGTTTATAGTTTATAGTTTATAGTTTATAGTTTATAGTTTATAGTTTATAGTTTATAGTTTATAGTTTATAGTTTATAGTTTATAGTTTATAGTTTATAGTTTATAGTTTATAGTTTATAGTTTATAGTTTATAGTTTATAGTTTATAGTTTATAGTTTATAGTTTATAGTTTATAGTTTATAGTTTATAGTTTATAGTTTATAGTTTATAGTTTATAGTTTATAGTTTATAGTTTATAGTTTATAGTTTATAGTTTATAGTTTATAGTTTATAGTTTATAGTTTATAGTTTATAGTTTATAGTTTATAGTTTATAGTTTATAGTTTATAGTTTATAGTTTATAGTTTATAGTTTATAGTTTATAGTTTATAGTTTATAGTTTATAGTTTATAGTTTATAGTTTATAGTTTATAGTTTATAGTTTATAGTTTATAGTTTATAGTTTATAGTTTATAGTTTATAGTTTATAGTTTATAGTTTATAGTTTATAGTTTATAGTTTATAGTTTATAGTTTATAGTTTATAGTTTATAGTTTATAGTTTATAGTTTATAGTTTATAGTTTATAGTTTATAGTTTATAGTTTATAGTTTATAGTTTATAGTTTATAGTTTATAGTTTATAGTTTATAGTTTATAGTTTATAGTTTATAGTTTATAGTTTATAGTTTATAGTTTATAGTTTATAGTTTATAGTTTATAGTTTATAGTTTATAGTTTATAGTTTATAGTTTATAGTTTATAGTTTATAGTTTATAGTTTATAGTTTATAGTTTATAGTTTATAGTTTATAGTTTATAGTTTATAGTTTATAGTTTATAGTTTATAGTTTATAGTTTATAGTTTATAGTTTATAGTTTATAGTTTATAGTTTATAGTTTATAGTTTATAGTTTATAGTTTATAGTTTAAAAAGAGATCCATTGAGTTGGAAAGAGGAGAAACGAAACGGGTTCTTTAATTTGTCAATGTAGAGATCTCATGCACAGACTGACAGCCGGGCTATGACAGGGACTATAGTTTTAGGTCCTTGCAATGGTAGACACCCACTTTTTTCCCACCGAGAAAGAGGAGAAACGAAACGGGTTCTTTAATTTGTCAATGTAGAGATCTCATGCACAGACTGACAGCCGGGCTATGACAGGGACTATAGTTTTAGGTCCTTGCAATGGTAGACACCCACTTTTTTCCCACCGAGATCTTCCAGCTCATACAAGTTATTCCCAAGAACTCTACGGATCTTCATTTTTATAAATTTAGTTACTGAGTACAAAATTTCTCCTAAAGACTAGGTCTCCTACTTTAAACTTCACATCTTTGCTTCGTAGATTATAGGTGTTTTCGTAAAGTGTATGAGTTTTAGCGAGTGAATTTTTAATATAAGCGTGCATTATGTTCATGTGCGAAGCTTTTGAAATTAACTCCACATTTGAATTATTAAGCCCATTCAGTTTTCGGAGTAATTTGTAGTCCAGTCCATGTTCGATACATCTTTGCCCAAATAGAGCTTCGTAAGGTGACAAATGGATCGCTGAATGGACGGTTGTGCGAAGCGCGCTGGCTATGGACTGCAAATTACTGTCCCAGTTCCTTTGATCCGGATCAATATACGATCTTATTGCAGCGAGAATTGAACTATTTACCCTCTCACTAGCATTTGCTTGTGGAGAGTAAAGACATGGTTAATCCCTAGCGAACACATACTATTCTCGAACTCTCGACTTGTGAATTGCTTGCCGTTGTCAGAGAGAAGTGTTTCCGGGACTCCGAAGACACAGAACACCTGCTCTTGCAGAAATTTCAAGGCCGTATCTGAAGTTGCTTTTCGAAGAGCTTTTATCACCACAAAATTGGTTAACTGGTCCAATGCAATTATAATGTGCGTGTTCCCGTGTCTCGAGCGCGGGTATGGACCGAGGAAGTTGATATACAGCATCTGAAAGGGTCTCTCGGCCAAAAATGCTTTTCCCATTGGCGGCCTCAAGGTTGCATTTGGGGCTTTCGACGCCTTGCAGATGTCGCAACTTCCAATAAACGTTTTTACCTTGGCTGCCATGTTAGGCCAGAAGAATTGTCGCTGAAGTGGGTACAAAGTTTTCGCGATTCCACCATGCGACGCTCGAGGTGGTTGATGAGCCAGAGCTATCAAGTGGTCAGTCAGCGATTCAGGAACCCAAAGCTTCCATGCTTGGTCGTCCTCTACAGGATTCCCTGTGCAATGTTTGACCTTCTTGTAGACGAAATTTTCCGACACTTGAAGGTCAGGTAGCTGTTCTTTATATTCTTGGATGCTGTCCCTGATCTTGCAGTATTCCGTAGATTTAAAACTAGGATCCGCAAGGTCAATATGGAGTACATCACAAGGGTCGACCAACATCGAAACCTCAGAAACCATAGCGTCAACCCCATGAACTCTTGACAGAGCATCAGGTACGACATTCTGGGATCCTTTGCGATGTTTGATGGTGAAATCGAACCCCTGAAGCTTTAAACTCCATCTCGCTAACCTACCACAGAGATCTTTCTGGTTCATCAACCATTTCAAGCTCGCATTGTCTGTCACGATTTTAAACGCATGCCCTTCCACGTACGCTCGAAACTTTTGGACGCCCATGACAGCAGTCAGGCACTCACGCTCGGTGACATTATAATTCCGCTGAGCCGCGTTGAGTTTCTGCGAATGGTAGAAGATTGGGCGTTCATTGCCACTTTCATCCAACTGACTAAGTACACAGCCGATGCCGGTGTTTGAGGCATCGCACTGAATTATAAACTCCTTTGTAAAATCGGGGTTTACCAGGAGCGGAGCAGATGTCAGTGCTCTTTTCAGCTTTTCAAAAGCTTCTACGGCTTCGTCCGTGAAAATGAACTTCTTGCCCTTCTTCAAAGTGTCCGTTATAGCGGCAGCAAGAGTTGAGAAGTCCTTAACGAATCGCCGGTACCATCCCGGTAGTCCTAAGAATCGTCGGGCTTGCTTCGAGGTAGCCGGGGTAGGGAAGTCTCGTATGGCTGCTACTTTCTCCGGATCGGTTTTCAAACAGCCATCGCCGACAATATATCCTAGGTATTTTAACTCTTTGAAGCAGAATTTTGACTTCTGGACGTTCATTGTCAGTCCCGCGTCCTTCAGTCGACCTGCCAAAAGTTGAACGTGCTCTTCGAAAGTGCTAGATACCACTAACAGGTCATCCAAGTACGGAAAGATTTTTTCTCGCAGTTGATGGGGCACCACTTTGTCCATTAATCTGACCATGCGTTGTGGGGCATTACAGAGGCCAAATGGCATAACCGTAAACTGCAACAGGGGCATGCCGGGCACAGTAAACGCCGTCTTTTCCCGAGATGATTTCTCCAACGGGATCTGCCAAAAAGCATCTTTTAGATCCACACTCGAAATGAAATGTGTATCTGGAAGACGCAATAGCAATCCTTCAATATGAAAAAGTGGATACGCATCTTTCTTAGTTTTGGCGTTGACTTTATTGTAGTCTAGACATAAGCTATTTTTGCCAGGCTTACGCACTAGGACTACAGGAGAGCTCCACGCACTGTTACTTTGCTCGATAACACCAAGCTTAAGCATACGTTCCAATTCCTCATAAAGAAGTTTCTGTACCGCTGGGGAAATCGGGTAATGCCGTTGTTTAATGGGCTCTGCATTACCTGTGTCGATGGTATGTACCTCAAGTGTTGTTTTTCCTAAGCCTTGGACAACAGAGGATGGGAACAGACTTATGGCATCTTGTAAGCGCTTGGACTGTTGTTCAGTGAGTACATGAGCATTCGGGTCTGTCTCTTTCGGGCACGGAACTGAAGAGATTTCAGAAATCAGCTGAGGAGCGATTTGAAATTCCTTCCAGAAGTCAATACCCAGATATAGTTTCTACTTTAAAGAAGGGACCAGATACAGGGGAATCGTTTTCGTCATCGCTTTAAAAGTAACTTCCACAAAGATCTTCCCCACTATGGCTTGATGTTTCCCGTCGGCTGTCTTTACTTCGGAAGAGAGTTTAGTGATGTTTTGTCCATGTCTTCGCAGAAAATCAAGGCCATCCGCACCAAGGCAGCTTATGCTAGCTCCACTATCCAGCAATCCAAGGAGAGCTTCTCCAAAAATGTGAACTGTAGCATATGGACGTGGGTCTTCTGAGCTACACAACGTTGTTGCTTCGATGGCTTTGTAGGATTGTTTCTTCTCACTAAACTTCTTCCTCAGTTTAGACACCTTGTCCGAGACCACGGTGTTTTGGGAACCGAAGATTCTTTTCCGTACCTCCAGATAGTTTTGTAGCCTTTCGTGTAGAGTTTTGATCGGTCTTGAAGCTGCACGTGGAGGCTCAACCTTAGCTTCAAGAAGATTTGTTGGACGTTGTAAGATACGGGGTGCTGGAACAGGTGTAAATGAAGGAGTGTTGGTAGGGACGGGGACGGACACTGAGCTGCTAGAAAGAGAAGTGGGTGGGGGTTCTAATGGGACTCCGGGCTCTTCTCCTGAGAGCAATTCCCCCGGGGCTTTAAACTGCTCTTCCTCTCGTTTCCCGCGCACCGAGGACAATTTGGAGAGGTGTAGTTTTCCAATCCACATCCGTACCAGAACAGGAGCCTTGCAATTGTAGCAAACATAGTTCCGAGTGTCCCTTTCCTTTTTAGGGTGAAATGCCTCGAGCTCGGGTGTAGCCATTTCGTCCACTTCTCTTTCATCGGCTTCGAGCTCAGAGATTGCACTTCTTCGTGGAGGTGGAATTGGTGCCATGCGGTTAATGAATTTGAAGATATTTTTCTATCTTTCGACAGATGTACACCATCTCGGCCAAACTGCGAGGATCGCACGTAATCAGGAGCGTTCCCATCTGTCGTCGGACGTTGTTTTTCAGGATGTCCATGACTTCCAGATCAAGCTTAGGTGTCCTCAGCTTCCCGTTGAGTTTCTGGATCGCGGCATAAAAATCGTCGAAACTCTCCGTTTGACCTTGATGTCTATCATACAACTTTCTCGAAAGCCCCGGATCCGTCTCCAGACTCCTAAACTGCTCTATCAAAGCGTTCTTGAGTACCGCCCATGTTGGATTTGGATGGGCCTTCAGGTACACCCAGTACCACCTCCTTGTAGGTGCGTCTAAGAACTGATGGAAGCCTATGACGACCTCTTCCCAAGTTGCATCGTAGCCTTTCTTCACAGTTTCGAGCTGAAAGATGAAGTCATCCACGGACATCTCGCGGCTGTCAAACATCACCCCCCATTTGTGAAAGCTATGAATCCTACTGTATCTTGAATATCGAGGTTGCGTCTGTGTGGTGTTTATTGGATCACTGAATGTTAAGTTATGCAACTGTCTCAAAAACTCATCCATGGCGGGTGGTTCATTGGCTGCATTAGCTCGGGGTGGTGTTGGCGGCCGAGGAGGGGATCGAGGTCGCGATGGAAAAGGGGCTCTAAGTGGTGGTATAGTTGATGTCCGAGGCGTTTTCGCGCCGCCATACAGTTGCTCAGATTGGTTAGCTCTATTGGGAGCACGATTAACTTCTGGAGTAGGTGCCATGAGAGTATCTCGAACTATACCCGCCACTTCGTTTCGGAGAGCATTTCGAGTTCGATCCATCTCATTCGTGAGAAAGCGTAAATCTTCAGCTCGGCTCGCTCCTATAGCAGCCGTGACCACATCCCGGATATAGCCAGCTAGTACTTCTTCATTACCCCCTAACGATTCACGCGGATCTTGAGCAGTCGCTCCCCTTTTATCGCCCTCATTGGATTGTGCCAACAAAGGCTCTGCTCCCAACGAAAGTTGAGGTTGAGGTTGGGGTAGGTTGAGGTTACGGTTTTGAGGTAGCGGGGGTAAGGCTAGCTCTGCAAAAGAATCCGCCAGCAGATGCGAACGTAGTGCCCGATCACTAGCGGGGTTTGTATTTTTCGCACCTGCGCGAGTAGTAATAAGCATTTTTCAATAAAAATCTTTATTTAAATATGGAGATGGGGTGAATCAATATAATCTACGGCGATCAACGCAACCAACAGACAAAAAAAATTAAAAAAAAAAAATCAAAAGATAATTTATATACTAAAATTTCAAAAAAAAAAATCAGTGAATTTCGTAATAAGAAATAAAAAAAAAATAATTTCAAAAATAAATAAAAAAATTTTAAACTATCTAAAATAAAATGAAAATAATTTAAAAAAAAATTCAAAGAATGAAAATAAACTTCACGAAATATATTTCATTTACCTATTTATTTTTTTTTTTTGTTAAAAAAAAATTTAAACAATAATATAAAAAAAAATAAAACTCAAAATTGCAAAAAAAAGGAATGAAATTAAATTCAGGATGTGTAGTAAACACGATTTTTCAAAAAAAATTTTAATCAATTAATTCATATTGTCTGGGGGAAAGTGACAACAGATGAGAACGGGTAAAAACAGGTACCCCCTTGGAAATCACTTAGGTTAAATCAGGATACCAGGAATCATGCTGCATTCGCCATACTGAACCGGAAACTTTGAATAGGGTTACAAGATTGAATTTGTGCTTGCTTTGATGAGCTAGCTTATCAGCCAAGCATCGGAACACTTATAACGAAACCAAAAACACTAAAATCAAATATAGGTTCCAACATAATTTAAACTACTGAAGCTGAAATACTAATAACTTCCAAGCTTAGGCTTTAAAAAAAAATTGTACTTTGATCAAGATTTAACGAGTTTAACGAAACTCAACAGCCTTAATAAGGGTGGTTGAACCCATTAAGCGGTCGTCCCGAGAAACCCGAAAGTAAAAATTAAATTAAAAAAAAAAAATATATGTTTTTAAAACAAATTCAAAGTTCCGGACACAATACGCGTCCGCAGCAAAATCCCAGAAGCATCCCGATCAACCTACCCACACTTTGTAAAATATTAGAACGAATTCGGGCCCCACGTTGGGCGCCACCTGTAACGAACCGAAGGTGTTATCGGCTGGATTCCCAAACTTGGATGTCACGACTTTCCATTGGAGTTAAACCTTGAACTCCTAGAGTCCAAGTCTGAGAATCATTTACCTCTCCAACCCATTACCACCATTACGACCTCCATGTTTACAAGAACAGGAGGCCAATCCTGCTAGCTTAGCACATCCTAGCTCGTCGGAGGGGGGGTTCTTACTACCATAGCGCTGTGCCGATGTTACGTATTTAACATCATGCCAAAAAAATTTTTTTAATCGCGAGGACTATTTGGGGTTCAACAAAAAAAATAGTTGAGCCCGAAATTCGTTCTATGATGGTGTGTGTGTGTGTGTGTGTGTGTGTGTGTAAGTGTGCGCGTGTGTGTGTGTGTGTGTGTGTGTATGTGTATGTGTGTGTGTGTGTGTGTGTGTATGTATGTATGTATGTGTGTGTGTGTGTGTGTGTGTGTGTGTGTGTGTGTGTCTGTGTGTGTGTGTGTGTGTGTGTGTGTGTGTGTGTGTGTGTGTGTGTGTGTGTGTGTGTGTGTGTGTGTGTGTGTGTGTGTGTGTGTGTGTGTGTGATTTCTCAGAGAGGGGGAGGGTTAAGATGTTGATGACCCTCCCATGATAAGAAAAAAGAATAGAACAAAAATTTGTTTGTTTGAGAAAACAATTAAATTAAATTTTATTGTTACGCTGATTAATAGTATAATTTAACTATTTAAAAAAAATTTGTTGGATAAATAAAAATAGTTGGCAACCATGTTGCTTTTGAATTAATAATTTTATATAAAAAAAAATTTTGATTAATTATTTAGATTCGATTTTATGATCTTTTATTATATTTTATATATTTATATTTTATGACATTGGCAACCATGTTGCTTTTGAATTATCAATTTAAAAAAAAATTGTGATTAATTTTATTTTGTTTCGATTTTATGATATGACAACGTTTTTTTTTTTCTTATTTTTTATTTTTTTTTATTCATATATATACATATATTCCAAAAAAAATAACCGAAACTCAAAACAAACTTTAAATCACATTAAATGCATGTCTGTATATATATTTTTTTTTTTTATTCGTTTTATAAAATTACCACTTACTTGTACATAAATCCAAGGAGGTGCACCGCTTCGGCATATCGTCGTCCTAGTATTGGAGTGCCGTATACGCCAATTTGCATTTTTTGAACTAGGTATGCAGTCGTATGTTTTCGAAGTTGCTCTTTTCAAATCTGCTATCCGTTTTCTTCTATCTTTTTTCATTGCCGAGAGATTCACTATTGTTTCGACAAAAACAAGAAATTTTAGTATTTACGTCAAATTTTTCGTAATTATTTATGCCAGATAGGCAATATGATTTCTCTTAATTTGATTTTAATTTTTTTTTTTTTTGTTTGTTTGCATTAACTTAATAATACTTTATAAATTTTTTTCACAAATAAACATAGAGAACACTTGATAACACTGGGATTGGGAGAATTAAACATATAAGGGGAGTAATCAAGGGAACACGGGGGATGAATTTCACTAGGTATAGTTGAAGATGATGATTTTATAACGATCCAGGTAAGTAGGTAGGTATAATTGTTTATTTCTCTTTTTTTTTCTTGTCAGGGTTCTGGTAAGGTAAGTGTATATGGTTCTTTTTTTTCAAGTAATTAAGTTTTAATAAGACACAGGTAAGTATTACTAGCAAGGTAAGTATAGTTTAGGTAAGTTTGGGTTCTCTTCCTTTTTTTTTTCAGGTAAGGTTTTAATAAATATTTTAGACTCAACCGGAAGGTATTTTAATTTATTTTCTTTTTTTTTTTTCAGGGGCTCAATTTATGTTTTAATATAATTATTAACACCACCGTAAGTATTAAAATAATTTTTTTTTTTTTTTGTTCCCTTTTTTTTTTTTGTTTTTAGGGAATCAAACATTAATTTTATTATTCGTGAACAAACCGGTAAGTATTTATATTGTTTAAATTCTATACGCGAGTAGTTACCATTATTGGTAAAACACTTATTAGTTTAATAATTCTTTTTTTTTTATATCCGCACTTCTAGTGTACTTTCTTTTGGTTTTCGTTTTATAAATTATTTTTTTGCAACCGCACGCTTTGCCTGACACCCACTGAATGATTTGATTCTTTCTCTATGTAGGTCATGGTCATGAGTTAGCTGGAATGTCGCCTTATGATCTAGCTGTGCATTCTTTTACATACTCACAGGTTTGGGGATTATCGTTTCGTCACGCCACTTAAGCTAGCGGTCAAACCTTTAGAGCAAATCTTGTACATACTGTAGAGTATGTAGCAATATGTGAATTAAGAACGAAAGTATGTGCCGTTTGCTTTTCAATTATTGCAGGTTGTTTGTTTATGTACTAACGTTTTTAATTTATGTTATGAGTTATGAAATTTTAATTATAGTCCGGGGACTGATGTTAATTTTTATTTTTGTTTTTATATGAAATTTGATTACATTTTTGTTTGAATTATTATAGTTTTGATATTATTGATAGTATTTATAGATTATTGTGTTTATTTGATTATAGTCCATGCTGTTATGTTTTTATTTAAGTTATTTAATTTATTTTTGTTATGTTGCTTAATATATGATTTTGTTTTAGTTTACGTTTTTAGTTTTAGTTTTAGTTTTAGTTTTAGTTTTAGTTTTAGTTTTAGTTTAAGTTTTAGTTTTAGTTTTAGTTTTAGTTTTAGTTTTAGTTTTAGTTTTAGTTTTAGTTTTAGTTTTAGTTTTAGTTTTAGTTTTAGTTTTAGTTTTAGTTTTAGTTTTAGTTTTAGTTTTAGTTTTAGTTTTAGTTTTAGTTTTAGTTTTAGTTTTAGTTTTAGTTTTAGTTTTAGTTTTAGTTTTAGTTTTAGTTTTAGTTTTAGTTTTAGTTTTAGTTTTAGTTTTAGTTTTAGTTTTAGTTTTAGTTTTAGTTTTAGTTTTAGTTTTAGTTTTAGTTTTAGTTTTAGTTTTAGTTTTAGTTTTAGTTTTAGTTTTAGTTTTAGTTTTAGTTTTAGTTTTAGTTTTAGTTTTAGTTTTAGTTTTAGTTTTAGTTTTAGTTTTAGTTTTAGTTTTAGTTTTAGTTTTAGTTTTAGTTTTAGTTTTAGTTTTAGTTTTAGTTTTAGTTTTAGTTTTAGTTTTAGTTTTAGTTTTAGTTTTAGTTTTAGTTTTAGTTTTAGTTTTAGTTTTAGTTTTAGTTTTAGTTTTAGTTTTAGTTTTAGTTTTAGTTTTAGTTTTAGTTTTAGTTTTAGTTTTAGTTTTAGTTTTAGTTTTAGTTTTAGTTTTAGTTTTAGTTTTAGTTTTAGTTTTAGTTTTAGTTTTAGTTTTAGTTTTAGTTTTAGTTTTAGTTTTAGTTTTAGTTTTAGTTTTAGTTTTAGTTTTAGTTTTAGTTTTAGTTTTAGTTTTAGTTTTAGTTTTAGTTTTAGTTTTAGTTTTAGTTTTAGTTTTAGTTTTAGTTTTAGTTTTAGTTTTAGTTTTAGTTTTAGTTTTAGTTTTAGTTTTAGTTTTAGTTTTAGTTTTAGTTTTAGTTTTAGTTTTAGTTTTAGTTTTAGTTTTAGTTTTAGTTTTAGTTTTAGTTTTAGTTTTAGTTTTAGTTTTAGTTTTAGTTTTAGTTTTAGTTTTAGTTTTAGTTTTAGTTTTAGTTTTAGTTTTAGTTTTAGTTTTAGTTTTAGTTTTAGTTTTAGTTTTAGTTTTAGTTTTAGTTTTAGTTTTAGTTTTAGTTTTAGTTTTAGTTTTAGTTTTAGTTTTAGTTTTAGTTTTAGTTTTAGTTTTAGTTTTAGTTTTAGTTTTAGTTTTAGTTTTAGTTTTAGTTTTAGTTTTAGTTTTAGTTTTAGTTTTAGTTTTAGTTTTAGTTTTAGTTTTAGTTTTAGTTTTAGTTTTAGTTTTAGTTTTAGTTTTAGTTTTAGTTTTAGTTTTAGTTTTAGTTTTAGTTTTAGTTTTAGTTTTAGTTTTAGTTTTAGTTTTAGTTTTAGTTTTAGTTTTAGTTTTAGTTTTAGTTTTAGTTTTAGTTTTAGTTTTAGTTTTAGTTTTAGTTTTAGTTTTAGTTTTAGTTTTAGTTTTAGTTTTAGTTTTAGTTTTAGTTTTAGTTTTAGTTTTAGTTTTAGTTTTAGTTTTAGTTTTAGTTTTAGTTTTAGTTTTAGTTTTAGTTTTAGTTTTAGTTTTAGTTTTAGTTTTAGTTTTAGTTTTAGTTTTAGTTTTAGTTTTAGTTTTAGTTTTAGTTTTAGTTTTAGTTTTAGTTTTAGTTTTAGTTTTAGTTTTAGTTTTAGTTTTAGTTTTAGTTTTAGTTTTAGTTTTAGTTTTAGTTTTAGTTTTAGTTTTAGTTTTAGTTTTAGTTTTAGTTTTAGTTTTAGTTTTAGTTTTAGTTTTAGTTTTAGTTTTAGTTTTAGTTTTAGTTTTAGTTTTAGTTTTAGTTTTAGTTTTAGTTTTAGTTTTAGTTTTAGTTTTAGTTTTAGTTTTAGTTTTAGTTTTAGTTTTAGTTTTAGTTTTAGTTTTAGTTTTAGTTTTAGTTTTAGTTTTAGTTTTAGTTTTAGTTTTAGTTTTAGTTTTAGTTTTAGTTTTAGTTTTAGTTTTAGTTTTAGTTTTAGTTTTAGTTTTAGTTTTAGTTTTAGTTTTAGTTTTAGTTTTAGTTTTAGTTTTAGTTTTAGTTTTAGTTTTAGTTTTAGTTTTAGTTTATAGTTTATAGTTTATAGTTTATAGTTTATAGTTTATAGTTTATAGTTTATAGTTTATAGTTTATAGTTTATAGTTTATAGTTTATAGTTTATAGTTTATAGTTTATAGTTTATAGTTTATAGTTTATAGTTTATAGTTTATAGTTTATAGTTTATAGTTTATAGTTTATAGTTTATAGTTTATAGTTTATAGTTTATAGTTTATAGTTTATAGTTTATAGTTTATAGTTTATAGTTTATAGTTTATAGTTTATAGTTTATAGTTTATAGTTTATAGTTTATAGTTTATAGTTTATAGTTTATAGTTTATAGTTTATAGTTTATAGTTTATAGTTTATAGTTTATAGTTTATAGTTTATAGTTTATAGTTTATAGTTTATAGTTTATAGTTTATAGTTTATAGTTTATAGTTTATAGTTTATAGTTTATAGTTTATAGTTTATAGTTTATAGTTTATAGTTTATAGTTTATAGTTTATAGTTTATAGTTTATAGTTTATAGTTTATAGTTTATAGTTTATAGTTTATAGTTTATAGTTTATAGTTTATAGTTTATAGTTTATAGTTTATAGTTTATAGTTTATAGTTTATAGTTTATAGTTTATAGTTTATAGTTTATAGTTTATAGTTTATAGTTTATAGTTTATAGTTTATAGTTTATAGTTTATAGTTTATAGTTTATAGTTTATAGTTTATAGTTTATAGTTTATAGTTTATAGTTTATAGTTTATAGTTTATAGTTTATAGTTTATAGTTTATAGTTTATAGTTTATAGTTTATAGTTTATAGTTTATAGTTTATAGTTTATAGTTTATAGTTTATAGTTTATAGTTTATAGTTTATAGTTTACAGTTTATAGTTTATAGTTTATAGTTTATAGTTTATAGTTTATAGTTTATAGTTTATAGTTTATAGTTTATAGTTAATTATTTATAGTTTATAGTTTATAGTTTATTTTTCTTTATGCCGTTTCCTACAACTTCTTCTTGAAGTGATTTAAAGTAGTCGGCAAACGCTTTCACTTTATCTTCGCTAGTTTTAGCTTCATCATTAGGTGTTGTCATGATGACTGGCATAGGAAGATTCTTTCCGATAACACTGTTGATAATCTTGAAAGTGTCAGGACCTGGCTTGATTGCTTGGAGTCTCTTCTGGAGCTGGATATCGTTGATATTCTATACTGAGTTCCCAAACATAGTGTTTACACAGTTGAGTTCGCTGATTACAGTTTGGTAGTAGCTGGTGTTGGTATTTAACTCCTTCTGTTGAATCCTTTAGAGCAGTGTTTTTCAAATTGTGGGTCGCGACCGCCTGGGGGATCGCGAAAAGTTCCCATGGGGATCGCGGCCGCAAGCCAAATATTGATGCAAAAAATAAATAATGCTAAATAAAAACAAAAGACAAAAGATTTCTCAGTGTGACAAAAATGTGTTTGTATGTTTTTAATAAATATTTAAATCTCGAATTTACCTTTAATACTTTTCTTCATAGTTTTAATGTCCAACATTGAAGAAAATGTGACTTGACATAGACAGAAGTATGAAGTGGCGAAGGGCACTTACAACCGCAGAGCATCGCCCAGTGGCCCATTTAGGCAAAAGTGCTTGCAATATTAATTTTTCGGGTGGGTCTATAATGAAAAACTTTTTAGATCAGTGCATTCACAAATTTTCAATTTGGGTTATTGGTGTGCCTTATAGAGCAGGCCAAAATTAATAATATTTTATTATAAAAAAAAAATGTGTTTTTTATTTTTTTTTTTTAACTTTGAGTGTTTAAACTAGGAAGAGGACTTCTAAAACGTTTTGATTTTTATTTTTTTTCATATGCTGTGTAATTATTTAAACCAAGAATTGAAAAAAAAAATAAAAAATGTATTTTTTAGTTGTTTAATTTAATGTTTTTTGAAACACCGTTTTGTCCACACTTTTGCATAGAAAAAAAGATTCCTACGTAATGAAACCAAGCTCAGCTGATTCAAAACCCTTATATATTTCTTAATAAAAATCCAAAAGCTCAGCTGCGTCATTTTGCATCCAACTGAGCTAGAGCGATTTGATTTGATAAAGTCAGTCATTTTTTCGACTTTTTTTTCTCATGTGTAAAAATAAAATTTTGGAAAATTAGAGTTCTTTGTTTTGTATGTGATGGATTCCAATAACATGACTTTTATTTAAAAGGAAAAACATATTTTATGTATATTTACAACCTAATTTATTTGAAATGGTTTATAGCTTATTTCTTTTAAACCTCTAATAAAACTTTTAATTAATATCATTAAATTCCATTCAGGTACTTTAATTTGATAAGAGCTTTTTACCGGATTGACGAATTTTCTAATATTTAAATATAAAGACAGACAGGTAGTTTTCATGGGATGTCATAAAATTATAAGTAATAAAAGGATTAGAATATTTTTTGGTGCTGGTATTTATTTTTAAGGTATAAAAAGATGAAACACTAAGATGAAATTATCATTTAAAGTTTAAAAGAGCAGTCGCATAGTTCAACAAAAATATTTAAAATGGATATATCGCAAAACAATTTGTTTGAAATTTTTGTCAACATTAGGACTTGTGAAGAATTTATTTCTGCCGTAGTGAGTGAATACCAAATACCAGATGCAAATTTGTTGGAAATTGAACATACATTAAAAGTATTTTATTACAACATTAGAAAAAAATGGATCGCAGCCAATAGTTCGAAACATAAATTCAGAAAGAATGAAAAATGGCTTTTATTATCTCTGCTTATTAATACCGGACAAGCACAAGAAACGGGTGATCTTCCAACTACATCAAGGTTATCAGTAGGAAGGCCAAGGAAACCAGTCGATGAGTGCTCAACATTCACAAAAAAACAAAAACTAATCAAAGCTACAAGGGAGATAAGTACTGAACATCTCTCTGATGCTTTTATTATTAGATATAATAAGGACCATCAGAAGGCGAAGAGTGATATAATTAAGGCAACATCTACTGCAAGTCAACTTCGTGTTAAAAGAGTCAAAGAAAGCTTCCCACTCCACAACAAAATCCCATTAAATATACTAATGAGAACGCGTTAGCTTTATTTATGGATTTGGGTCTCTCCAAAGAAAAGTACAAAATCCTGCGAACTTCGAACCACAACATAGATGTTTTACCATCCTATAGTGCAATAACAGCTGCGAAAAAAGAAGCTGTTCCAGATAACTGCGAAGTCACGGAAATATCAGCTAGAGTGAAACTTCAAGACAAGACCATACTACAAGGCGCCTATTAGAAAGCAAAACTGAAGATCAAATAACTGCACTCCCAAGAAGTTTGACGCTACTGAGTAAATGGGGCTGCGATGGATCTTCTGGACAAAGTGCCTACAAGCAAAAAATAATTACAACAGATGGTGAAACAGACGCAGACATGTTCATGGCATCAGTTGTCCCACTTCGACTCAAAAGTTCAAATGGTGAACATTGGAGGAACCCTCGCCCATCATCAGTTCATTTCTGCCGACCCATAATGTTCCAATATGCCACCACAGTCAGTGATATTAGAAGTCAAATAGCAGATATTCAACCAACAATATATAAAGTTAATGAAGAAATAACTATATTTGTGAGTCACGAGTTCTTTTTAACGATGATTGACGGAAAAGTTTTAAACGAATTGACAGAAACAAAGTGTACGCGGTCATGTCCGATATGCAAAAGGACACAAAAAAGCTTCAACAATCAAGATGAATCAAATGAAGACGAACATAACTACGAATATGGAATCTCTCCACTGCATGCTAGAATCAGATGCATGGAATTTATTTTGAAACTTGCGTATACCCTTCGACAAGAAGGAGAAGACTATGATGAATCTATTGGCACCAAGGAGATGGAAAAGAGAAGAAAAAAAGCGATCCAAACGCGTTTTCGAGATGAGCTTGGACTTGATGTGGATAAACCAAAGCAAGGCTATGGAAATACTAATGATGGAAACACTTCAAGGAGATTTTTTGAACAATCAGATGCAACCGCTCAAATAACTGGAGTCAATGGACAAGTTATTACGAGGCTGAAAATAATACTGAATGTTTTGAATTGCATCAGGGAAGTAGTGAATGCAGTTAAATTTGGAGAGTATACTAAGAGAACAGCAGAGCTTCTAAAACAAATTTATCCTGAAAAACTACTCATAGTCAAAATATCATCGAATATCAATCACTACCACTTGGAGAACTGTCAGTAGAAGCCCAAGAGTGCAAAAATAATGACTACAAGAAGTACAGATATCAAAACACGTGCAAAGTTTCAAGGATTAGGCAGAATGAAGACCTATTTAACATGCTTGCAACCTCATCGGATCCACTTATTTCTTCCTTAAGGCACGTAAGAACCCAAAAAGATCTGAAAGAACAATACTCTCCAGAATCTATTTTAAAAATACTGTTTTCCCCACTGTTTCACTCGAATTGGTTCTTTTCCTTTTTTCCCACTGAGTCACTTCACTCAGATGACAGAAATTGATTTTGACGATTGTATATCAATATACCATAGTGTTTATCACCTTATCTAAAACTTCTTACTTTAACACCAAATTCTGAAACACCCTGTAAAGTTTTTTTTTTGAAACTCACAATTTTCATAGCCTTGGAAATTTCCTTCAATTAATTCAATTCAATTAATGGCGATATCTTTATTTGTTTAGAAGATATTAATTTTGCAAGCAAAAAAGTCAAAACGGGCCACTGTGCATCGATTGCCAGCTCAGAATACTATCCATTCTTAACAGTTTTACAGACGGTAGATTAGCAAGTTCAACCGAACTATTCAAAAAAGAATTTGAATTCCATCTTAATTCCATTTTCACTTTCAGAGTCCATTTCTTGAAAGTAACTCCAATCTTAATAAACTCTGTACTATGAGAGGAATATGGGAGCTAACAAATATTGGTTCTTCCAATGAATTTTCTTTAAGAATTTGTTGAACGCAGGGAATTAAATTTGTTTGCTTGTAGGAACACGGACCATAACCGAAGTTTTCCGAGAAATCCTCTGATTTTGTCTTTTGCAGTTATAATGTTTTCCTCTATTCCTTGGAGGCTATTATTTAGGGTGTTTATGTGGTCAAAAAGATAAGATTGTTAATAACAGCAATAATACAGTTGAGTTGAGTATGCTTTACAAAGAAATACAAATAGGTATGCTAGTAAAAATAGTTCAATACAATTTGTCATTCCACACCTCAGTTTTCACGTTTGTAAGCAAATTTAAACAATTTATGAAAAAAAAAAATAGTTTGGTAGCACAGATTTAAAACTGTTCCAAAAATTAAGCCGAGAGAAATGTCAGGGCCAAACAACTAAACCCAAGGGGCTAAGGAGTCGTTGTTTTTAACATGTAAATTGCTTATCCCGACTGCATTTTTTTGTGGTCGGTCGTAATAAAAAACACACCAATTATAGTGTGAGTGGTCGCCAACATATTTTTCCTCTCAAAGGGGTCGCGAACTCAAAAAGTTTGACAAACACTGCTGAAGAGCAATTTCCTTAGCCGTTGTCTATTGTGGTAGAGGTTCTGGATATATATGGGCTGGGCAGATGTTGGTATCTATCTTTTGAAGTCCTTCGCTGTTTTTGATTTTCTAGGGCAGTACTGACAGCATTCTCCAAGTTTTTAATTGGAGCATCGATCTGAAGGTTTTGAAGAATACTGTTTTCTGCAGGTAGAATGATTTCTCCGTCGATGTCTCTTTTAAGCCTTGGAATTGGAACATCAAATTTGGAATAGTTGATGCATCCTTCTTCTGGTTGGTTTGTTGTGAAGATCTGGTGTTGTAGATTTATTGAGAAAATAACTGCTCCGTGGTCAGAGTTTAGGTTGAGAGATGATGACTAGGGAATGTTGATCACTATTATCGTCCAGCCAGTTGACAATAGTATTCTCATCATTGTTGTTTTCGGTATCCATCCATCGCTGATGTCTTGCATTGAAGTCGCCACCGATGAGTCCATATGTACTTCTGCTGACAGTTTTGTTAAGCATTTGGAGATCGTGCCTTATTTCATTAAATCTTGCTGTGCATTTGTTGTAGATGCTGATAACGGTTAGAGATTCGTCCATTTCGAGCTGGATTGTGATGGAGGTGGCGGGTGCACGGAGAAAAATGAATCTATTATTTTTTACTCCATCTGACTAGTAAGATAATTCAAGTAAAAAGCCCTAGATTTTTAATAAAATTTACCTTATGTATTGAACATTTATTGGATCCGTAAAGTAATTTTAACAAGAAAATTATAGTGAACAAAATAAAATAGTATACCTTTTACCTATAGCAATATTTACTATACGTAGGGTACAATATACTTTCTTCTAAAAAGGTGTATGACTGATTTTACTTTAAGATTCTAGTAAAAAATGTTTTATTGATTTCTTTGAATATTTTACAAATTTAACTTCCCATAGAGTGAGTTTTACCTTACAGCTTACATTAAGGTAAAAACTAATACCGATCTCTAGGAATTTTTACTAATAGGAACAATGCGTATCAACGAGTCTCAACATGACAAGTTTAATGGAGGCGCGCAATTGCATGTGAGGACTCAATTTTATCTTCAATTTTCTGGATACGAAGCATTTATAGTTTTGACATATGTTTTTCTTTTATATGAAAAATTATGCTAAAAATTGGAGCAAGTAAGTCAATTTCATATTATTTTCCTAAAGTCAGTTTCAGTCAGTCAATCGGCACACAGACGTGCCGCGGATAAATATTTAAATTTATACAACCACCGACCGTAATCCCCAGAAAACCCTTTTTTCTACCCACGGAGGTATACCTGGAAATAGGCTTAAGTTTTATTACCCTCTGGTAATAAAACATACCTACTCCTAATTATCAAAGCTAATCCGTTAAGCTAAAGGTTAATGTGCGAGCGAAAGTTTTTTTTTAAATATTGTGCGTGCAGGTAATCAGGGTCATAAATAATAAGTGTTAAAAGTAATTAACAATGAGCGAACCATTAAATCCCGAAACAGCATTTATTGTCCTGGAGGAACTCCTCCAAAAAATCATTAACGACCTAGGAACTTAATATGGTCCGAGACTAAACATGACGTTGGGAAGTTTTATCCAGCCAATTATAGAACAAGAACCGGAGGAGAAGAATCAACAAGATGACGCCATGGAGACGGAGAGCGACCCAAGCTACGGAAATAAGAAGAAGCCAGCCAACGAAGACCCAAACAGCGATGAAGTCAATGCCAGTGAAGAAGAGGATACCAGCGATTCTGCTTCCAACTCTGAAGAGGGCAGCCTATCCCCCAAGCCAGGTCAGAAGAGACTACGTAAACCAACCAAAGTTTCCAAGGCAGCTAAGAAATTAACAACAGCAACTAACAACAATCCATTGCTATCTATTGGGCCACCAACTACTGCCCCACCACAAGCACCAACCCTGCCAATAACTAAAACGCCATTAAGTAACCAACAACCAACGACTGCCAGCAGCACCTCAACCCAGCCAACGAAGACAATATCAAGCACCAAGTCAACAGGAATGCCGCCAATCTTTTGCTTTTCCGGCAACATTGCGGAAATCAGGAGATTCTGCATCAGCAAAAAGGTCAACGTAACCTTCAAGAATCGCAACACCAAGACGACAATCATCTCGACAGGAAATCGCCAATCATTTGAAGATGTAAAGAACTTCTTAAAAGCTAGGAAGATTCGGTTTAACACCTTTACTCTCCCCGTGAGTACCGGAAGAACCTACTGCTCTTGAAGGGACTGCATTTCACACTGGCAGTCATAGAATTGGAGGATGAACTGAGGATTGAGGGTCTCCCAGTAATAACAGTCACGGAGTTTAAATCAAAGAAGGCGCAGGCAAAGCAGTACAATAACTTTGTCGTCGAACTCAACAAGAACTGTGACATCGCTGAAGTCTTCTCCAAGACCCTGATAATGAACCACAAGGTTTATTGGGAGCGGTTAAGGTCGAACGACATCGTGCAGTGCCGCAACTGCCAACGCTTTGGCCACACTGCCACCACCTGCGGGCGACAGTACGTGTGCGTCAAATGCAAGGAGGAACACGAACCAGGCCAGTGCAAAAGGAAAGAGAACACCGGATTGGACGTTTGGTGCGCCAATTGCCAAAAGGAAGGACATCCAGCCAGCTTTAAGGGATGCCCAACACTAAAGGCTAAGCTCACAGGGAGAAACACCATGAAAGCAGAGAAAAAGGCTCAGCAAGAGTTTGCTGCTAAATCAGCCTGTGCGCTGACCCGCCCAGCAATCAGTTATGCAGCAATGGCCCAAAAAGCACGCGGAGTTAAAGCTACCGCAGCAACAACAACACCAAAACCAACAAGCACCAAGAGCCATATCCAGCAGCAGCCACAACAACAGCAAGCAAGGACCCCAGCTAAAACTATCCCTGTCAAGGCAGGGCCAACGAAGACAACAAGATCAGGGTCAACCTCAACACCACCATCGATGAACCTCAACAACGAAGTAGAGCGCCTCTTCGGGGATAATCTCCTCACAGTGATGCAGAAAGCCCGGAGTGCCGTTCCACCCAATTATCGGCAACTAAGTGAGGGAGATAAGTCCGCGGCCTTAGCCACCTTCATATTTACCTTATGCCATTAAAGAAGCTTCGCATACTGACGTACAATGTCAATTCATTGTACAGCCTGGAAAAGAGGACATCATTTAATTTGTTCATGAAGAACAACAATCCAGACATCGCCCTCATCAGTGAAACCAACGTGACAAGGAAGAACAACATCGATATCCGGGGATACAACACATATCGGCAGGATAAAACGGAGAACCGCAGAGGCACCGCAATATTTGTTAAGAAGAATCTAAGCACCAGTGAAACCATCATCACAGGACTCCTCACCAGTGAAGCCACAGCTATCAACTTAAACACAGGAAGAGATGACTCATTGACGATTATCAGCGTTTACTTCAAGTGCAGTTCCAACGCCAGAGGCATCCATAAAGATCTGCAAACTCTCAACGGCGTCCTCTCAAGAAGCACCTATGGACTCATCGGCGGTGATTTTAACGCTAGACATCAACTTTGGATGGATACATAGCCGTATTTAGGGGGGGGGGGGTTTTGGGTGTTTAACCCCCCCCCCCCCCCGAAATTTTTTTCATAAAATCAAAAGATACCTATATTATAAACATATACAAGTCTAATATGTGCAGCACTAAATGATTTGTTTTTGTAATTTAGTGATTTGATTACCTATATGAAAATCTCCCTTAAAATCACTACCAATTTTGCATCATTGCAGAAGCTGTCGATGAAGTTTGTATAAAGGAAAACAAAAATTGTTTGGTCCATCACTAAGAGTTTTTATCTCTTTGACCATTTCCTTAAGCACTATGTTAATACCTTAAAATGCTCTTTTAAGAACCCTTTAAATACCACAAGTACTTATGCAGGGTTTTTGTTGCCGAGACTAAACTATGCTTTTTCAAAGGGTTTTGGTGGCCGAACTCGAATCCAAAGACGGACTTATTCGATCACATCTCGTTTTTGAAATATTACCCTTAAATCTATTTAAATCTTTCAGACATCTTTTCTACTGTCCGAGATATCTTCAGTTGCTTATTTTTTCAGAGACTGTAGTACCTACCAACGCCAGGAAATAACCTCGAAAACTGGTAAAAAGCGGGATTTTCGATTTTCTAACGGAAATATCTCAAAAACGCAATGTGATAGAATTTTTCTGAGTTCGGATTCGAGCTCAGCACATAAAAAACCTTTAGAAAAGTATATCTTGGTTTCTGTAACAAAAACCTTGCTGGCCATACTCAAAATAAAAAAAATGTAATTATACTTTTGCAAAAAGTAAAAATAAAAGTATATAAAACTTGTTTTTATTTCTAAAAATTATAAGAGAAAGTAACAAGACATTTTGTTCTTCTCAATATTCTTGTTTTTTGATCCCCTTTAATAAAAAAATAGTAGGGTGGCGCTGCAATACTCGGTTTTATATGGTGCGATTATACTTTTGCAAAGCACTGTATTTACAACATTTCGTTATTATTTTGTTTCAAATTATATATATTAAACAATTTCAGTTTATTAAAATTTTCAAAGTGAAGTATAACACTGGTCAACAAAATTAAACTTCTTTTTTGTTACAGAAACCAGGGTATACTCTTCTATAGGTTTTTTTTTGTGTGCTGAGCTCGAAACCGAAGTCAGAAAAATTCGATCACATCAAGTTTTTGAGATATTCCCGTTAGAAAATCGAAAATGCAGCTTTTTACCAGTTTTCAGGGTTATTTTTTAGCGTTTACTTATTTCTTTTTAAATTGAATTTGTAACAGTTTCTAAAAGAATTAAGTTTTGTCTCTCTAAATCCGTTTAAATCTTTTAAATATCTATTTTCTTCCTCGGGAAATCATAACTTGAAATCAAAGTGCTTGGGGCATCTCATATTTATTTGATTTTAATTGCAAATATCGAAAAGTTCTGTACCAATCGCTTTCAAATTTTGACACAATTCTTTTAGAAACTGTTACAAATTTAATTTAAAAAAAATAAGTAAACGCTAAAAAATAACTTTGAAAACTGGTAAAAATCGGCATTTTCAATTTTCTAACGGGAATATCTACAAAACGTGATGTAATAGAATTTTTCTGACTCGAATTTCTCGGATTCGAGCTCAGCCTATACCCTGGTTTCTGTAACAAAAACCTTGTTGACCAGTGTAATTGGCTCATGTCAAACAACTTGGATTATTTAAAATTTTGGTTTTTAAGTATTGCTAATTTCATTTAGAACTCAATAGATACATTTACATTATACATTATACATTTTCCAATGTTTTATATATTAAATTGTACGAAATAATTTTTTTTATAAAGCCTTAGATTGGTTAAAATTTGTTTTTTAAAAAAAATTTTCTTGCTCGCTAACGCTCGCAATTTATATCAACCAACTTATCACTCTTTGTACCTACAAAACTAGAGATGCCGCTGAATATTCGGCCATTTTTAAATTACGTTTACCGTAAGCAGGGCTTTTTTAAACTTTTAACTACGAATTCCTCTCCTAAAAATACTTAAAAAGGATATTGGCAAATTTTTCGATTCTACACAGTTCAAATGACTATTTGATTTAGCGGGATTTAGAATCGACTGCAGTTACATATAGTTGATACAAAGTATTGTGATTTCTAAAAAAATTTTTGTTTGGTCTGAGCTAACCCCCCCCCGAAATGAAATCCTAGCTACGGCTATGGATGGATACTACTACATTAACTACAGACGTCTAGATGTAGACAAGCTGCAGAGGGATGTCGAACAAACCGTGACACTGCCTCCACAAAACAAGAACTTGGAGAATACTGAAATTGATGCTGCTATTGACTCCCTGGAAATAGCAATCACGAGAGCACTGGACAGTCAAAAGCAACCGAAGATATCAAAAGACCTCTATCAACATCTTCCTGAACACGTGCAAAAGACAACGCACATAGACAACGGTTAAGGAAGCGTCTCCAAAGAATTCACCAGCGGGAACTGAACACATCAAATCCAAACTACCGAACGCTGTGGAGTGAACTACAATGCACCAATATCATGCTGCGAAACTCCATTCAGCACTTCAACAACACACAATTCCAGAAGAGACTACAGTCAATAAAGCCCGGACCTGATGCCTTCAAGAACATCAACCGAATCGTCGGTCAGAAGTCACCAATCCCGGAAGTCATAAATACCAACAATGGTGAAGCAACGACATCGCAGGAAAAAGCAGAAGCATTTGCAGTCCTCTTCGAAAGTAACTTCACACCGAACCCTTCCGTAGTCCCGGTCTTCTAAGAGGAAGTCGAAGCATCCATCCAAAGGACCTTATAACCTAACAACGATAAAGCAACATTCAGCGACTCCAATCCTGCAAGTGAACCAACTGACAGCCCAAACCTGAGTACCCCAGAAGAGATTGCCGAAATAATTAACCTATCCAAACCGAAAAAATCAGCTGGACCGGATGGTATCTCCAACTTCATCATAAAGAGGCTCCCGCAAACAGTGATAATCTTCTTAGCTATCATCCTCAACAACTGCATAAACAACTGCTACTTTCCACAGAAATGGAAAACTGCAAGAATTGTGGCGATTCCTAAGAAAGGTGCTAGGAACATCATCTCCAATTACAGGCCAATCTCTCTTCTCAACAATCTTAGTAAGCTCTTGGAAGAGCTGACACTCAGGAAGCTGAACAAGTTCTGCAGCGATAACAACATCATCCCAGACATGCAGTTCGGTTTTCGGGAGAAGCACTCCACACTGCATCCGCTCATGAAGTTACACCAAGACATTATCTCAGCTTTAAACAACAATCAAGTTACCGTCGTATGCTTTTTGGATGTCGAGAAAGCCTTTGACAGCGTATGGATAGATGCTCTTATCCATAAACTTCATTTACTAGGCTTTCCTTTGGCACTAATTAAAATTATTTTTTCTCTTCTCTCTTCCAGAAACTTTGCTTTCCATCGCCTTCACCCTCTGATGAAAAGAAGAACAGGATTGAGTCAACCAACGAAACTCTTGATCTACAAGCAGCTTCTGCGACCAGTCATTGCCTACAGCTTTCCAGTATGGTACACCATCTCCAAGACAGCCATGAAGGAACTACAAATGTTCGAGAGAAAAATACTGACGATTTGCACTGGACTCATCTTTGACCGACAGCGGCAGAAATACTATAGCAACAAGCGACTCTACGAGGAAGCAAAAATCATACAAGTATCTAATGCAATCGGCGAAGGTACTGGTAGGAAATATCGCCAACCATCCCAATCAACTGAGGAGAAGAATGACAGCCCAACAACGACATCCGGAACCTAGGTACCTTTGCGCTTTGGATATACTAGCTGAGAACATAATTTCAATGGACTACGAAGAAGTTAACTTTTACGCCGACACCCAGTCGGCTTACTACCGTGGCTAACGCCAAACAAACCAACCCAACTCAACCAACCCCACAACTGGACATCCGGATCTGAACACCCCGAGGACAACCTAGTCAGCAGACTTTAAATTAAGTTTATCCATGTATAATATTTATTTATATTTTATAACTTAGTCATTGTATAAGGTTAGGCCCCCTCTGTGCCAACAAAATTTTGTATCTATCAATGAATCTTACACATAAGTTAATTTTAATTCAATTGTAAATAACAAGTTCAATAAAAACAAAATTGAAATTGAATTGAAATTATTTTCCTAAAGCATATTGTTTGCATGTATCTACCAAAATTATAATAAAATAAATGTTATGTTCATAATTATTAAAAACATAACTGTGTCATTATGTACGCACTTACTCCTAAATGGCTTTGAGGAGTAAGTACGTGTTACTCGAGTTATGTTTTAAATAAATATTTTTATTAATACACGTTTATTTTATTATAATATTAGTAGATTCATGCGTTCTAATTTTCTTTAGGAAAATAATATGAAATTGACTTTATTTACTCATGAATTATTTACCTTCCACAGAAGAGTTCAATTTACTTCAATTAACTTACAATTAATCAATTAACAACGTGTCTTTATCAACTGATTCTGCTAATCGTAATGATATTATACCGATATCTCTTGATTCCACAGCTCCAAAACCCCTTGAACCAGCTCCCGATTCTCAAACTTCAATCCCAACACCCACAAGCAATAATAATAATAATCCTTCTCATAGTATTTTAGAATCTGTCCCTAAACCGAAAACGATATTTATTTCCCGTCTTTTACCGGCTACATTGTCTAAGGATATAGTCGAACACTTAATTGCCACCAAAGCCATTCCAAATGCTTCATGTATCAAATGTTCTAAAATAAGTAAGCCCGATAGTTTTGTTTCTTCGTTTAAAATCACTGCACCTAGTGCATTTTTTGATTCAATAATTAGCAGCCCTTGGCCATCTAACACTTCAGTAAAAGAATTTATTGTCCCATCCAAACAGAAATCAATTAAGAAACCTAAAAATAATAAATAGTAAAATCAAGACATCTATTTGTTTTAAATGTTTATATCCCACCTAAAACTTCCCCTTCTACTTTTGCAGAACTTTAAATAGCACTAGATTTTGTTTTTGGAATTGCTGATCTAGATAGTTCAATTCTTTTATTAGGTGATTTTAACCTCCCCAATATAGAAGACGAATCCTCCCGAGTCGAACAATTGGCACTATTTGAAACCTATTTAAAACCCAAATATTCTCTGTATAGATTAAATAGACCATAAATATCACATAATTTGTAAGGGAAATAACCTCTACTTAAGACCTCAAATAGTCGGTTATCGGAAAAAATCCCATTTTGGGTAGTTATTTAGGACCAAAAAAATTGCATTTAAAGCCTAAATATACTACAAAAACTTATTTAGTCCTTTTCGTTCTCATTAGGATCTAGATATTTTTACTAGGTCCTACAAATTTTTATTTAACTATAATTGATGTTCAGGTTAGTTAAAATAAGTATTACACATAACACCATGTAATAATAGGTATACCTACTATTATGAATTATGCTGAAATTATACTAAACTTGCAGTTTTTAACTATATGAAGTATAAAGTTCAAATTATTATATAAATTACTATTCCTTTCTTCGTAACCTTTGTTGTTTTTCTAAGTAGGCTATAGTCTACAAGTTCAAAAGTTAAAACAAGTTATATTGCAAAATAAAATTTAGTTAACTTGAAAAGAAATCATTCATTTGTTAGAATACAGCAGATGACGGTTAATAAAAAGTAAACAAAAAAAAAAACATAGAACTCTTTTCTTATTTCCGTGTTTTTTTATAGAAAAAAAGTTTATATAAGAGAGAAAATGCATATAAGAAATAAAATTTCTATAATGAGTTATAAGCAGGGTTGTAAAATATAATGTTTTAATGCATTTTTTTATTGCAATTAAAAATAAATAGATACATATGTATATATTTATTGCAAAGAAGAATAAAATTGCATTACAAAATTTTATAACAATACAAAAAAACTATTTCTATCTTCGTGACCTTTTTTAATATACAATATTAACTCCTAAGTGGGCTTGAGGTCAATTTTGATAATCCTAATGTTTATTCAACGTTTCGGTTGTGATTACAACCTTCTTCAGGAATCTATAATAAATATTCTTAGTCTAAAAATAATAATTAAAAATAAAATAAAAACCTATAGGTACTTACAATGTTAAGCTTAAAAAAAAAAAAAAAAAAAAAAAAAAAAAAAATTTAAGATCTTTAAAATCTTAAGTTTTATCTGGATAAAACTTAAGATTTTAAAGATCTTAAAATTTTTTTTTAAGCTTAACATTGTAAGTACCTATAGATTTTTATTTTATTTTTAATTATTATTTTTAGACTAAGAATATTTATTATAGATTCCTGAAGAAGGTTGTAATCACAACCGAAACGTTGAATAAACATTAGGATTATCAAAATTGACCTCAAGCCCACTTAGGAGTTAATATTGTAATACAAAAAAACTTCTGCATTGATTTTATTTTTTTTTTCAAAATGTGTGCATCAAATAGGTATATATTTTTTTAATGTTAAATTTTTCGATCATAATCAATTTTGCAGATCAAAATTTTTCGAGGGATTTTCTACAATTTACTCTTCAAGAATTAAACAAAAGTTCGTTAGAAATGTATAAGAAAAAAATGATTTTGCTCCCACTTGCTAAACATACATACCTGGGCTTTGACCAACAATAAAATAGAATTTAACTCACGGAATTATTTTATCGTTTATATGTATATCATTGTGTATATTATTTTAATGTTAAAGAGTCTCTGTCCTCGGTCATTTTTGGTTAAAATGAGTAAAAATGAAGCTATTAATTAAAAAAACTCTCTTCTCCAAAATAGCGGCTCAGTTATTTTATTTTAAGCTTATAGAACGCGTTCTGAACCACCTCAGAACACGACGGAAAAAGAAACACAAATTTGAAGCTCTGAACGTTCAGAGGTAAAAAGAAACACATTTTTTTGTTTGACAGTTCAAGTTCTGCTCCTAACTATTTTTACTACTACTTTTTTGCACTGAAATATAATTTTTTTATTTTTATTCACTTTCACTTTTTTTCTTCTTCTTCTATTTTATTTCACAATTTTTTTCACACTTTTCCTAGTATTTTTTATTTTACGCATAGGTATGAGTGTACGTATAGCGAACGCTGTTTTTTTCACTAAATTAATAAATTTTTTTTATTTTCAATCACTTAATTATTAAACTTTTTGTTTTCTTTTTATTCAATTATTTCTAAAATTTATTTTTTTTTTTAACACTACCTACACCGACACCGATCCGCACTCGCACTCGCCACCTACTTCGAATGCCCTATAAAAGTTTCACGTGCACAAGATAATGACCAAGGTTGTTTCCTGTCTCAACATGAATTTTTAAGACTTTACTAGTATATTTGGAGTTCTGAAAGTCTCAACCTAGATTGAAGAGTACAAATTCAGTGCTTAAACATTCAAGACACATGAAGAACACTCAGGACCTAGGAGGTGTTTGAGTTTGAATAGACTCAACCCAGCTTTAATAGTGTTAAAAGTATCTACTTAGCTTAAATAGCTTAACAAGTACAAAATTAGGTCTAAAAAATGTGGACAGACATAGAATGTTTAGGATTAAACTAGTGTTTTCAGTTTTAAAAGTCTTAAATCATAAGTCGTGAAGGTTTCTCAGGAGATACTGAGTTAAGTAAGTATAAAAAGTTCATATTAAGGTTTATTTTAAAATGAAAAGTCCTTATATAGATTATATTAAGTATCATGAGTACTAAATTCCTACCTAAAGTTCGACTCGGGCTACTTTGAAGCTTCTTTGACTTCATCTCAACAGGAGCTTCATTTGTTGGACAATATTATCTCTACAGACTTACAGCAAGTTAGTTGTATCAAAAATTTTAGAAATCGAATACTCGATTTAGTTTTTATAGTATATTTTTTTGGATTTGGGCGATCATTTACTTGCGATCATTTACTTACGAAAGTCAATTTCATAATTATCAGCAGCTTTCCGACATTCTCAATACATCTGGTATTGAAAACTTACCCACTTCGGACGACATTGAGATAACTGTTTCTCACTTTTACCGTGTTTTAAACAATTGTATAAGCGAAATAGTCCCACAAAAAAGATCGAAATATTCTAACGTTTCTCATCCTTGGTATACAAAAGAGCTAAAAATTCTTCGAAATAGGAAAAACAAAGCTTGGAAAAATTATGTAAGAACTATGTGCCCAAGAAATAAAGAAATTTATATGTCACTTTTTGAAGAGTTTAAAACCCTCTCTAATAACTTATATGCAGATTATCTTAGTTATATGGAAAGCAGTCTCAAGTAAGATCCTAAATATTTTTGGAAATTTGTTAATATGAAAAAGAAATCAGATGGCTATCCAGTCAATTTCAGTTATAAAAACAACATCTTAAAGAGTACTTAAGATATTTGCGATGCTTTTGCGACTAACTTCTGTCAATCTTTTATTGACATACCCGCCAATGTGGACGTAGATTACTTCCGTTATTTAGAAAATTGCCCACAAGTTACATTTAATAATATTCAAATTGATACTTGTAAAGTATCCCATTTTCTTTCATTACTACATGAAGATTATTCTGTCGGACCAGACGGTATTCCTGCAGCAGTTTTAAAAAATTGTAAGTCAATTTTATCTCTTCCACTTAAACTTATTTTTGAATTATCTCTCAAGTTAGGTAAATTTCCTAGCATTTGGAAACAAGCGTTTATTACTCCTGTTTTTAAAAAAAGGAGATAAATCCAATATAGTTAATTACAGACCCATATCTAAGCTGTCTTGTAATCCAAAGCTTTTTGAGCAAGTTGTTTGCGAATAGCTTGGCGTTCCACTGTAAAAGAATTATATGCATTCAGCAGCATGGCTTTATGCAAAAACAAACTTGCTTACTTTTTTAAATAAGTGCTCAAATACGTTAGAAAGTGGACAGGAACTTGACTGTATCTATACGGACTATTCTAAGGCTTTTGGCCAACTCTCCCATGACATTATCAAATTTATATTAAAAACTCTAGGTTTCCCTTTAGGCTTCGTTAATTGAATTTCTTCTTATCTTGAAAATAGATCTTATCAAGTGAAGTTCAGAAACGCTCTCTCAAAATCGGTCATCGCAAAATCAGGGGTCCCGCAAGGAAGTCATTTAGGACCTCTTCTTTTTATTCTAGCTATAAATGATGCCCCATTATGTATTCGCCATAGCGAAATTCTTATTTTTGCAGATGACATGAAAAATTATAAAAGTATCAAATCGGTTAATGATCGGAGGCGTCTGCAAGAGGACATTAATCATTTTTCTATATGGTGTAGTAAGAATAGCTTAGTTTTGAATCCAATAAAATGTCAGACAATGACTTTTTCCAAAAAACGTGCTCCTAGTTTGTATGAATATAAAATATCCCAACACAAATTACAGCGTGTTCAGAGCTTTAAAGACCTAGGGGTTAATTTTAGTTATAACCTTGAATTTTCCGACCATATCAACGTCATCGTGAATAAGGCCTTCTCTATTCTAAGTTTTGTGAAGCGTTGTTCAAAAGAATTCCAAGATCCTTATGTGACTCTTTCCCTCTACAATTGTTTAGTACGCCCGCCCCCACCTTGAGTACGCATCGCAAGTCTGGACTCCTTTTTACGACACCCATAATGTAAGACTGGAATCAGTACGACGTAATTTCATTCGTTTCGCCTTAAAAGGACTGCCATGGTCTGATCCTTATAATCTTCCTCCTTATGAACATCGGATTAATCTCCTTCAGATTCAAACTTTGGCTCAAAGGAGGGTTAACAATGACATAATCTTCATTCACCAGTTAATCACAGGCGTAATTGATGCACCAAATTTACTTAATTCTGTTGGTTTTAACTATCGAGGGGGTGCTTATAGCCTTGTTTGGATTTAATGAATATTCCACCACACCGAACAAATTATGGCTTGCATGAACCTTTAACACGCATGTGTAAACTTCTAAATTTAAATTCAAACCTTTTTGATTTAAACTTTAGATTAAAAACTGTCTTAAAAACCAGTGTACCACGCTCATAAATGTTTGTGTTTATTTTGCTATAAGCGCTCTTCGGCTATGAACTGATAGTGTAAAAAAAAAAAAAAAAAATACTTTAAAAAGTTGTATTTTCAGCCTTACTGTAAGGTAAAATATGTACCTTACTTCTAGTATTTTTGTTTGAAATTCATACTAAAAAAGGCTTTGCTGTAAAGTAAATCAGAAGCTACGAATTTACTAGAACAGTAAGGTAAATGTGATTTTATTGGGGAGTCATCCCTATATTAACTTTACATTATAGTTAAATATACCACAAATAAGGTGGTTCGTACTTTATTTTCTCTCCCTGTGGCTTCGAAGCATTTTAAGCCGGGGATTGTCACTCTTCGGGCACAGTAGCCAAATTTGTTGTGAAGGTACAGAACAGTACCTCGCTCTTGTCCGTTCTGAAAGTCTTTTAGTTGGCCAAATCAATTTTGTTCCTCTGCGTTACATTTGTTTCGGTGATTAAGGCAATTTCCGGGTGGTTCTTTTTCAGGAAAAGGTTGAATGATGTTCTTTTTTCAAGGCTATATAACGAGTTGACGTTATAAGCCGCTATGCGCAGTTTTTGCAGGCTGACTTGATGACGAACTCTTGTTGGGACTTCTTTTGGGTAAGAGCTTGGGGGTCATTCCGTAATTTTGAGAATGATAATCGAATAGACGATAATCGTTTCAAAGTTTGAGAATCTTTGAAGCTATTTCAAATCATGCCTGATACTGATTCAATATTTTCAAAACAGGTTATATAAATTAGAGATGCCGCGAACATTGATTTGGCCGAATACGGAATACCGAATATTCGGCCACGCTCCTCGGCCGAATACCGAATATTCGGTATTAACTTTAATGTAGAGTTTAAAAAGGGATGACTCCCCAATAAAATGTAATTTACCTTACTTTTCTAGTAAATTTATATATGATGATTATGATTAATTTTACAGTAAAGCCTTTTTTTGTATGAATTTCTAATAGAAATTACTAGAAAGTTAGGTAGTTAGGTACATATTTAACCTTACTATAAGGCTGAAAATACTGATTTTTAAAGTAAATTGAACTTCTCTATGTAAGGTATATAATTTAGTTACAGATTGGGTCAATTAGTCAATTTCATTGTTATTGATGACATTTTTGTAAATAAAATTGTATGCATTTATCTTACAAAAATTAAAATAAAAAAGGTAATTTTTGTAATTATTGAAAAGCATAACTAGGTAACACGTACTTAATCCTCAAAGCTATTTAGAAGTAAGTAACGTATGACCCTGTTATGTTTTTCAATAAATACATAATTACCTAGTTTATTATAATTTGTGTAGGGTGCAAACAAATAATTTTTTTTAGGAAAATATCATCAATAAAAATGGAATTGACTTTATTTGATTCAATTTTTTTTCTAAGTCTTCATGAATTAATTAGATTGAATGATGTTAATGCATATGGATACTCCTATATTATTGTAACACAAGACAAAAATTTGCAATGCGTAATTACGGAGCCAATAATAACGCATAAAAGAACACAAAAAGTAATGAAAACATTTCACTTCCAAAAGAAAAACACAAAGGAGACTGGGCACTTTTGTATGGGACGTGGCCCATCGGTGTAACACATTGTGACATACATCAAATGAAAGGTCTCGATGAGTGTATTATTTTTTTGTATGGGCACAAGTCTGTATCTCGTGCAGGGAAAGTGCATTGGTGCATTTTATGTTCAAAGATAAATGTAACAGTGTAACACATTGAAAATTACATACATCAAATGAAAGTTACTGATAAGCGCATTATTTCTTTGAATAGACAAAAAACTCTATCTCGTGGAAGGTGCAGTGGTGCATTTTATGTTCAAAAATGTATTCAAGTTTATTTTAAATGTTTGTGTTTTTAGAACAAAAAAAGGTGGAGAAACGACTAAATCCATGTCGTATGGTTTGTGGTTTAAATTCATAATACCTACCAACATTTTATGAGTAATATATGTAACTTGTAGTTTGAGTTGTATTTTTGAAAAAGTAGTCACAACCTTCGTATATTTAAATTATTTTAAAACCAACAAGTTAGTTTCGCACACGACTTCAAAGTACAGAAGATCATATACTTACTCAAACATTTTTTGTTATTGCATTTCAATCTATAAAAACGATAAATGCATTTTTTTTTAAATTAAAGCAGTTGATGGTTTAGTCCAACAGAACACCGTTATTATTATGTTTTTGAATCTAGTCAATCGAGCATCTAAACAAATGAGCCACGTCCCATACAAAAGTGTTCTAAAAAACGAAAAATGCATTGCGTCATGGGTGAAAACTGATGATGAAATAGCCCATTTGAACTTCCAACACAGTTTTGTAATGTTTTTGAAACAATTTTATCGAACGTCTAGTCAAAATGTATACTTTTATGAATTTTATTACATACATTTTTGAAAATAAAATGCACCAATGCACTTTCCCTGCACGAGATACAGACTTGTGCCCATACAAAAAAATAATACACTCATCGAGACCTTTCGTATGATGTATGTCTCAATGTGTTACACCGATGGGCCAAAATGCCCACTCTCCTTTAACACTTTAATCAACAATTCTTCATTACTGTTTAGCCAAAAACATACTTAACTTAAACACAACATGACATCAAATGTACATAAAAAAATTACTCAGAGCACTAAAAAACACTAAAAGTCTTGTGGCGACCGAATCCGTTGCACTTAGGATTCAAAATGTATCTAGCAGCTCGGCGCCTACTATGTCTATGCACACTAGTAAGCACGTGTTTGAATACCGTTTAGTTTTTGTTTTATGCTCACTGTACGAAGGGTGACCGTGTACGAAGGGTGACCACTTCCCTACGCATTTTCCAAAATTATATTCAATGTAAGTTTTGGCTTTTGGGTCATTTAAAAAATTCATATCCGTTCAGCTGTAGCAAAATGTTTCGACGCATTTATTTTCGAAAATGAAATCAAATTCTTTGTCTCTTCCAACACATATGTTAGTGCACATGGACATTTAAATCTCATATTAACGTTCATGATTATTAATATAAATTATATTATAATGCTCACAGACTTGTTCAAAATATTCGCCTATCCATCCATTAGGCTTGTGTAGTTTGCAAACGAACTAGTTCATCTTGGTGAACTAGTGAACTTAGTTCACTTACTTAGTTCAATTTAGTTCGCGAATAGCGAAAAAGATTTTTTTCAACAAACTAAACAGCAACCTAGAGCAGTCGTAATATGACATTACAAAACAACTTGCGCCACCTTACATTATCATTTTTTTTATATATATGTATGTATTTTTTGGGTGAAAGGAAGTCACAGGGGTTCAGAAACCATACTGCATATTAAATTGCATCCAATTCTTTGTGCAGCGAAATCAGTTCTACTGCTCTACCTCAAGATTTAGATGTAAAACAAAAGGCACAATAAGGTCGCTTGAGCCAGTATCAGCGTTTCTTCTTCAAGCACCACTTATTCTTATTTCTGAGCAAGATCAAAAAACAAGTAGCGTCTTGGTCCTTGAATTACTAGATTTTGGTTTAATGAAAGCAAAACGAACTTCTTCTAGACTTTCGTCAGGAACCAGAAAGCTCGACAAGTATATGAACGAAATTAAGAATTTTTATAAAAAATAAAATATGTATCTGTTATTTTTAGGTTGTTTTTGTTTTATTATGTAGAATGCGTCAATTTTACATAAATTTGGATACAGTCTGTACAAACTAATTTTGTTTTTTAATTCTAACAAAACCGGAGTGATTAAAATAAATTTAACTAAAATGAACTAGTTCAGTAGCGTGATTTGAACTAAAGTGAGCGATCACTCAAATGAACTAAAGGGCCCAACTCTACTATCCATTCAAAAACGAATAAATTCTACCTAAAACGAGACCTATTTAGCTATCGTTTATTTATTAACGATTATTGACTTAACTACAGAAAAAAAAAATTTTCTTTTTCCGGAGGCACTGGAGGCCTTAGGGGGTGGCGAATAGGGCAATTGACCGGGGCCTCGCTCTTGCAGGGGCAACAACCCATGAAAACTTTTAAAATATGTATAGATTTTGTTCATTATATTTTTTATTTAAAACTTTTGATTTTCATTCTTAACCTTAACTATTTATTCAGGTTATTACATTGCGTAGCTGGGCCTCACTCTTGCCTTGCTCTTAAGAATCAATATCAAAAGTTTTAAATGAAACAAAAATATAGTGAAAAAAATCTTAACATATTTTTAAAAGTTTTCTTGGTTTACTGCGCGAGGCTCCTGCAAGAGCGAGGCTATTAACTAAAATAATTTATACATTTAAAACATTTTTGAAAAATGTATTATGTACTACTTGAATATTGCGCCTCGAAATAAGTGAAGGTCGGTCAAAACGCATAACACAGGTGCGTTCTTTTTCTAAAGGGGATGTTCTGTTCACAAACCAAATTCAAAAGTTTTGTTTGCCTTTTGGTTATCAGTGGAAAAATAAAATTAAAATGGAAGTTTTGCAATTTAATGATGACAGAGAATTCATTTTGAATAAAAAACATGATTTTCTATTAAAATAGCTGCTATCCTTTGGGCCTATTTATCTACTTTTTAAGCCTGAACTACATTGGCCTAAGAACTAAAAAAAGTACATAAGTGAAAATTTTCAAACGTAATTTTGTATAGTGTTTCCGGCTGAAAAACTAAAACAATTGATGCAAAAAATTCGTTTAAGTACACATTTGAAACAAGTTTTTTTATTATTAAATTAATATAGAGATAACTGCCTATGAGCACTTAAACGGGTTCTTGTAAGTACCTTACCCGCTTTAGTGCCTATCTAAATGGGATTAAATGGATTTAAGGTGAGATACTTAACCGGGTTTTACTGTAAATGGAATTGAAAACCTTACAAATCAATCTTCATCATAGTAAAGCCGCAACTGCTAACCTTGTCTACCTCATGGAGAGTAGACATTACGACGTAGCCCTGATACAGGAACCCTGGGTTGTAAAAGGGAATATCAAGGGTCTACACTCTAAAGAACTACTGCTGTACAAATCAAATCTTGACAGCCAAAATAGTAACCCTAGAACATGCATAGTAGCTAAGAAACAGTTTAATCTTTTTCTTCTAACTACTTACAGCAACATTGACCAGACTAGAACTCAATATGTGAAATTCCTAGAGAAATTATTACGAAAGAGAAGTTGATCTGGGCCATCAACTCCTTCTCTCCTTATAAATCTCCAGGCCTAGACGGCGGGCGTCTTCCCCTTGATGCTGCAAAGTAGTGAATTCATTATTCCTTGGCTGATCACAATATTCCAAAATAGCTTACAATTGGGATATGTCCCTAAAACATGGCGTGAATCCAAAGTTGTCTTTATACCAAAAGCTGGTAAATCCAGTTACACAGAACCCAAAGATTTCAGACCTATCAGTCTAACTTCTTTTACACTCAAAACACTGGAAAGGTTAATCGATATACATATCCGCAGTTATTTAAGACCGGATGCTATATCACGCTTTCAGCATGCATACACAAAAGGTAGAAGTGTAGAGACAACTTTACACTATGCATCAGAATAATAGAAGTCACTAGTGGTTAAAGAATATACCCTCGCAGCATTTCTAGACATAGAAGGAGCATTCAATAATGTTCATAATAGTGCAATCGAAAAAGCACTCACTGATCTTAAACTAGACGACACGGTCATAAAATGGATCGTGTGCATGTTGAAAAACAGACAAATCAATAGTGAATTAGGTGGGTCACATATAAAAATGTACGCATCTAGAGGAACCCCACAATGTGGTATTCTATCACCTCTTCTTTGGATTTTGGTGATGAATGAGAATCTCGTCAAACTGAATAACAGCGGTGTCAAGGTTATAGCTTACGCAGACGATCTAGCTAATACCTAACCACTGTAAGCGAACAATTAGAAAGCGCATTATCCAAGGTCAGTAACTCGACCAGGAAATGCGGTCTTAAAGTAAACCCCCTTAAAACAGAACTGGTACTTTTCACAAACAGAAGGAAAATTCCTCCTTTTGCAGTGCCAAAAATTGATGGCACCCCACTTACGATTTCGGATAAAGCGAAATATCTCGGAGTAATCTTGGATAAGAAACTTAACTGGGGTCCAAACATTCAAGAAAGATATAAGAAAGCCACGTTTGCACTTTACTCATGTAATATAATTCTTTGCAGAAACTGGGGACCAAATCCTAAAATAGTCATGTGGATGTATACCGCCATTGTCAGATCCATTCTGATTTATGGCAGCATAGTCTGGTGGCAAGCTCTGGAGATATCCACGAACTTGAAGACCCTAACCAAAGTACAAAGAACCGCATGCATAAGCACTACGGGGTAGATGAGGTCCACTCCAACCGCAGGTTTCGAAGCAATCCTTAATATCACTCCCTTAAATCTATTTGTACAAGAATTAGCAGCAAACAGTGCCCTACGACTCAGTCAAACCAACATTTGGAATACTAGTCAAAACGGCCATACAACGATCCTTTCTAACTACGTTGGCGATTTCTGCCACCTTAATCAAGTCAAAGCTTGTTTCTTGCTGTCGCGAAGAGCTTAGGGTTCTTGGTATGCAGCATAATGTAAGACTCTGCTGGGTTCCCGGCCACAGTGATGTGTTCGGCAACGAAAAAGCGAATGAGCTTGCAAGGGAAGGCTCAGTTCTTGATCTCTCTCTCTCATAGACCATAACATCAGAATCCCACAATGTGGAATACAAGGAAATATCGTCAACAATATTTTACAAAAAACCAATGAAAGATGGAACCTCCTAGATACCTGCGGTAGCACCAGGAAACTATGGCCGAATTTCGACGAGAAAAAATCATATAAGATCTTACTACTTATAGTCTAAGAGCCAACGACATAATGAATCAAGTCATCTAAAGAATGTTGTGAGGCATATCATTAGAAAGGTCTTGGGGAGAAAAGCACGAATCGTGAAGTCTGGCAGCATTTTCGTGTGACCAACATGTGTTAAATTCGACCCAAAGCTGTGACAAAAATGAAAAAAAGGGTCTATTTCCCCGTTTAGCCAGGAGCGACAATTTGCTAAAAAATGGACTTTATTTGGGAAAAAAACGCGCCAACTCAAGATGTTGACATAACTGACTAAAATTTTGGTACATTTTAGATCATGGGTACATTTTAGATCATGGACTAACGATTTATAATACAGGACACGCAAAAATCGAAACAAAAGATTTTTTCACTCCACTTTAATGTACAAAAAGGCATAAACAAAATATGTACCTAAGTAACCAGTTGATAATAGTAAAAGGACTCTTAAAATCATATTTCCTGATTTTCAGAGAAATATTTTTTCCTAGATACCTTTTGATTGAAAAATAGCATTAATTCAGGGTAAATCCAATACTGTCCTATTTTATTGTATTCATATTATCTGAATGTCAAAGAATAATGAAAGATTAATATTTCATAAAATAATTTACCAAGAATTCCAGCCACGTAAAAACAAAACAAAACAAAAAGGTTTTTTTTTAAGGTAGTTTTGGTTTTTTTTTTAATTTCTCGAAAACGGTATGACATTTTTAATTCCTGTTTTTGTTTAAAAACAATAAGATCATTAAATTTTTGAAAGCTAATTTAGTACTTATTCACATAAAATTTTGAAAAAAAATTAGTTCAATATTTTTTTTTTTCATTTTTTTTCAAAATTATTTTATCAAAAACTATTTCATAAAATAGCTTTATTTAAAAAGTAAATTATAAAAAACAATGCTTTACAAAAAGGTACAAAACGTTATTGTAGGTGAAAGCGTTGATTTTATTTTATTTTTTTTCCCAAATAAAGTCCATTTTTTTAGAAAATTGCCGCTCCTGGCTAAACGGGGGAAATAGACCCTCCCCTCCCATACGATTTTTTTCTTGTCTCAACGTAACCTACACACTCTAGCTTTTTGACACTTTTCTCCTGCATAAATAAAAATATATTTTCTCATATTTTTGGCGCACATTCAGACCGTAATAAACCAATGTTGGTCACAGCAAAATGCTGCCAGACCAATTTTTTCTTGTCTAACTCCTCAAGACCTTTCTATTTATGTGCCTCACAACTTTCTTTAGATGACTTAATTAAAAAAAAGGAACAATAACAGAATTTTCTCGAAAATTTTGAATTTTTCGACATTTAAAGTTGTCTACCAGGGTGTTTGTCAAAGAATTTTAGGCTGACTCTTTGCGAAAATACTTTTGGGAGCATTGTGTAACAAATTGTGTCAAAAAATAAATTGAAAAAATTGCTTTCTGTTAGGAATTAAATTTACAAAATTATTCAAACGAGTTGATTTTTTTTCTGTTTTTCACGCTTAGGATCGAATTAAACCCATGTTGGTCACACTAAAAAGCTGCCAGACCAATTTATTCTTATGTTACACATCGAGACCTTTCTCCGAATATGCATCACAACATTTTTCACATGACTGGTTTTCTTAAAAAAGAAACAGAAACAGGATTATTTTCGAAAATTTCGAAATTCCGACATTTAAAGTTGTCTACCGGGGTATTTGTCAAAGAAATTTGGCCTGACTTTTTGCGCTGACATTTTTGGAATATTATGTGACAAATTTTATAAAAAAAAATATTATGCAAATTACTTTCGGTTAGGAATTAAATTTACAAAATTACCCAACCATGATATATGTCACAACATTCTTTAGATGACTTGACTTCTTTCATTTTTGTCACACCTTTGGGTCGAATTTAACACATGTTGGTCACACGAAAATGCGGCCTGCTCTCGGTCTATTAGTAAACCTTCCATATACCTACCACGCAACACCAGATACCATACATTGCGAACGTACGAGAGATCCATTACCTGTATCCTCTCATTTTCGCGAAAAAAAACACAACAACAATTTGCATGCGCGATGAGTTTGCCTGGCGCCAATCCTTTTTTATGGAAAAACCTATGTACAAACAATTTGTAGAATGTAGATACCTAAGTTCATCTTATTCTTTATACCACCAAACAACCACTCGACAGAGCGAGTGCGAGAGATCATGTAGAATCAAAATAGAAGATAATAAAGTGAGAAATACAACTAGCGCCAGCGGAATTTGTTTGTACTACAAATTCCAATACATACACATTCCATGCATTTCTGAGGAAAAAAATGGAAAGTAGACTCTTTTTCAAAAATTAATTGTAAAAAAACTATTTTAGCAATTCTTGTTTTCTAACTTTATATAGATAGAAAAAATAATGAAAAAAAAATAAAAAAAATATAACAAAAAATCTAAAAATTCTGGTTCCTTAGTACAGTTTATTGTTTTTGGGACTACTTTAAAAGCGATTGGAGGGTTACAAAATAATATTTTCCAACAAAATATATCTTTACTCCATAGTCAATAAACTAAGCTTTTAAATAAAATAAAAATCATATCATATTTTGAAAAACAAAGAAATTAAACCACTTTGTTTTAAAAAAGTTAAGAAAAAATGACTTTTTAACACTTTTTTGTTGTTTAAAGCCTAGTACGCAGATCGCGCTAAAATTTATCTTTCATACAAATTTCCTCCAAAGATAAATTTTAGCGAGGATTTTTAGCCAGGTAGTACGCAGTTCACGCGCTAAATTCGAATTCTCATCTACTACTTTTGCAAAAAGTCTCCACTCAATTTAGCTCGCGAAATAATGCTCAGCGCATTTTTTCACAGATAAATTTTGACATTTTTGTGGTTGTTGTTGTTGCTGCAAGGAATAAGAGGCAAAAAAAACCTTGGAATATATAAAAGAAGAGAAATAAAACAAAATGAGAACGTAAAAAAGGTATTCTGCAGGTAAAAAAAATATGTAATGTAATATTGAATGTAAGCTGGTATAAGTAAATGAAACTGTGATTCAGCCGTTATTTTTAAATTTAAATTTATCTTGGCTTTTAGCTAACGCGTGTAGATATAAAAATTGTCGAGATAAAATTTAGTTTAGCGCGATCTGCGTACTGGGCTCAAGAACTTAAAACTTAATATAAATTTCTTAAACTAATCAATGTGTTAGTATTTGAGTTGAGGTACTCATTTCTTTTTATTTCGATGAATTTTATTAATAATTGCAGGAGTTACACATGTTCAAACATTGTAACATAAGAAAAAATAGCTTCAGTTTCGATTAATTTTTTTCTCTGAAAAATACATTTTTAGTTTTTCAAAATAGTTTTACTCCGTATTTTGATTCAACCTCAATCCAAAATAGAAATAAAAAAAATAAAAATTTTAGTCTAACTAAGAAACAAATAACAAACCAATGTCTTTCAGGTCGTTCTAAAACAACGAAAATTTTTTCATGTTTTGTTCTCTCTTAATTACAAGTTCACACATTTGGAAATTGTGGAGATGAAGATATTTAGCCTTTATTATCTAAATAATAAAATTTATTTCATTCAATTATCATTAAAAATGTGAAAGTTATGCACCGATTTGTAAACGATAACCCGATTTTTACGTGGTCCACTCGGCCTTAAGATCCCTTATAGGCTTCTTAACGGGACATAACCTACTAGGATACCACAAAAAGAAAATGGAGCTTAATACGGATGATCTATGCAGAGGCTGCGGTAATAAGGACGAACAGGAAAACACGGTTCACTTCCTCTGTCAATGCCCAGCACTCTGTCGCACTAGGAAAAAATTCTTAGGAAACTACTTCTTTAATGAATAAGAAGAACTACCGGAACTCTCAGGCAATAGCCTACTGAACTTTGTCAAGTCCTCCAAATGGCTCGAACAACCATAGCATTCATAATTTAACACTTTTAATGAAGTTACAATACTTCAGAGTTTCACAAGGGATCTACATTGACCGTAGTGTGACGGTAACAAAATCAACTGTCAACCCATATAACCTAACCTAACCTAAGTGTCTGAAATTCCCTTCGAATATTAAAATTGACAGTATATTCATGCTGTGAGTTTTATATAGTGTCGGTTAACATCGACCAAAATAAGGCGTCTTAGTAAGTGTACGACAGATCTAACTGATGAGCCCACTGTCGTACCTGGGCGAAACACTTTATAAATTTGGAGTTGAGCTTGAGTCACTTGAACAAACAAAAGTTCAAAGAAACTTTAAGTACTAAGTACTAAGATTAATGCTCCCAAAGCAACGAAGATAATAATGCAAATAAAATTATTCTGCAAACAAAATTGTTGGTCGTTTGATAGTTCAACAATATGCCTATTCCACACTCAGTTTGAGACTTGCGAATTTAGTCATATTTAATTATTTTTGTTCTGATTCTGTTCCCAATTTCAAAAACTGTCATAAGATTTCTCCACTCTGACGAATTTGGCCAAGAAATTTCTTTTGTAAATCTTTCAATATAAACTATTTTAGATATTCTTACACGAGAAAGCTAAACCAAACGACTACTTTCGCATTACATATTGATCAAGAAGGACAAGGGGCCTCGCAAAGACCTACCGCCCGGAGCCTCGCAATTCGTAAGGCCACCGCTGCGCTGTCGGGAGGTGAAAGCGAACCTCGGCCACCCGATTAGAGGCAACTACTAACTCACCTATAATCCAGTCAAATAAGGGTTAAACCTCGGAATGAATTTTTTTGCTCAATACCTTCATTTTGGCTTTCTATAACATACCTCAAAAGTCTAGAAAAATCTCATGTCCGCAAGTCGCAATTTTCAAGGTCAAAGCGCGAAATGGAGATTTTCAAAATTAGCAATAATAGACAATGGTATACTATATACACATATGATACATGATATCAAGGTATTTTTTAATGCTGATTCCAAAAAAAAGGCAATCTGACGTCTCTGAAAAAAGTTATACTTGTTTTCTATATTTCAAATCATATTATTATAACAGTTGCTAACTTACTACCGAAAAATCCTTAAAAGTTATGGTAGAGGAACCAAATTGTGCATGAAGGTTTTATATCCATTATTATTAAGAATCAAAACAATGCAATGCAAAACACATTCATATCTATGACAAAATGGTATTTTTTGAGAACAGAGTAAATTTTGGGATGTGCACTAAAAAACATCCTGGTACAATCTTGGAATTAGTGCTAATAGGCTAATTTTTTTGTTTCTATCTTTGTTTGGATTATCTATAACTTATGTCAAAAATCTTTAAAAAAATCTCATGTCAGCAAGTTCTAATATGCTTGATTTGAAGATAAGGTGCAGATTTTAAAAAATTGAAAAATTAAACTTCAGATATTTGTGTCAGATCAATATTAATAAGGTACATGTTTGTAGGTTTTGTGTTAGAATCAGCGTTAAAAAATACCTTGAAATCATATGGGTTATGTTGGTATACATATAAGAATCTAAAGTTTTCTTATTATCTTTTTTAAACTGTTACGAATCTCAATTTTACACCGAAAAAAAACCAATATCAATTTAACGTTTTTTAAATATCAAATTAACATTTTTTAAATATCAGCCAAAAACGCTCTATAAAATGTGTTTGATGATATTTAAAATGTTAAAACAACATTTTTGCTATCAGGATGATATTTAAATGTCACATTTTGGAAATTTTTTTTGATATTTTATTATCATTTTTTCATATCAATTTCTCATTCCAAATTATTGAAAAAATTCTTAATGTGTACTTATTTAAAGGCGCTTTGTGTTTTTTCGAAGTAAAATGTATGATTTACTGAGAAAATTTGATCGGCACTAAGATTTTACTTCACATAGCTTGGGAGGAAATAACAAAACAATTATATCACCTATAATAGAAAAAATAATATCACCACTATTTTATAAAGAATATTCCCTTTCTGTAATGTTTTGAAAAAAGAAAGAAAATTCTTAAAATATTAAAAATAATAAAAAAGAAAAGGAAAGAAATAGGTTTCATTATAATAAACTAAAACGTAAAATCTAGTCCACATTGATATTTTAATTGTCAAAGTGAAATTTTCAATATCCACTTAAACTTAAAAAAATGTCAAAATGATATTTTAATTGTCAAAGTCAAATTTTCACTATCCCACCTGAAATTAAAAAATGTCAAAATGATATGATTAAATATGAAAATTGATATTTTAATTGTTGGACGACTTTTGTCACTAAAAAATGTTAATTTGATAGCTGTTATTATCAATTTTTTTTTTTTGGTGTAGCACTAAAAAAATCAAACAAACAAACAAAACAAAAAAAAAAGAATGCAACACCCTGTTTACATATGGAATTCGAAATTCGAAACTTTAATTTCCGGTTGTTGACGTCACCAGGAAACATCGAGTAACAACACACTCGAGACTAACTGAGCACCACCAAAACTTTTAAAAGGTCTTTTCTTTTTGACCGTCAAGCCATTAAGATCTCTGTTCAAAGGTAGTAGTAAGAAGTGATAATTTTCGACAAAGTTATATAAATCATAAGTATTATTTTTAATAGATACAATTTTAATTGGTTTTCAAACCATCCAGCCCAAGCCATAAAATCTACGGTCAATAAAAGGCCAATTTAAGAAATTGAGTCTTCTAGACTCGAATTTGTTTTAAGTTACCTAAAAGTACTTAACAAGCACATCGAGGTAAGTCTTAACACGAACAATATAGTCTTATTTGTGCCAAAACTATGTAACTATAATTTAGGGTCTTCTGTACATCTTTGGAGGTGACAGCCACTTCTAGATTCCACCACGTGCACTTTTTATTTTCCAAGGCCAACCATCCAATACAAAAAGGAAGACGTAGCAACGGCAAACAAATTCAAGGCCAAGGTTCAGCTGTCTTCTCCCAATTCCAACAACGGGGAAACAGCAAAACTTATTCAAGGCCAAGGTCAAGCTCTCTGCTTCCCATTCTAGCAACGCGAGTAAAATCGACAATATCTTGCTCAATAACGGCAGTTTTCCTGAACAGAAAAATTAAAAAAGAAACCAGATCACACTCAAATAAGAACTCAGTTTACATAAGTTCGGGAGGCTGATCGGTTGCTTGGAAATAGGGCTGTAAAAGTAACGACAAAATGAGTACCCGCATGTATACGTTACTTTTGATAGTAGTACCCGCATCAATAATATCGTTACTCGTTACTTTCGTATGCTTCGTATTTTTCGTGTGTTTCGTATGTTTCGCAAGTTTCGCATGTTTCGTATGTTTCGTTACTTTCGTTACTTTCGCATGCTTCGTACGTTTCGTAAATTTCGTATATTTCATGTATTTGATACGTTTCGTATGCTTGGTATTTAAAGTAGGTACCTATGTTTCTTACTTTGGTGGGTGTAAATTTTTTTTTTTGAAAAAAACCAAAAACAATTTGTGTAATCTAAACTACATTTTAAGGCCAGAAACATTAAAATAAGCTGCTGCTTTCTCATGTAATAAGAGTTTGAACGTATAGCCATACTGATTTTTTTTCGATTTTTTTTAATCAAACGTGGAAACTTTTTTGATTTTTTTCCTTATTTTTTAACAAAACTTTGGTAATTTTTTGTTTATATTCGTTCAGTAATCTTATCACAATTCTGTAGAGACCTTTGTTTCAAAAGTACTTAGCGCATATCTCGGAATATGAACACTTCAATACAACTATGTCGAACAATTTTTCATTCAATTTTCTATTGAGAGTGATTTTCAAACCTCGTTTTCTCTGCTTATTTTAGTTGAAAATTTTGCACTGAAAATAGAGAAATTTTTTAAGAAGCCAAAAAACTTTTGTACATTCTTAAGCTACATTTCAAGACCATTAACACCAAGGTCATAAACACATTGGTTGCGGTGTGGGTATATTTCGGCCACATAGAGAAAATACCAAAAACGATATGATATTTCTGTAGAGTCGTTCGTGGTAAGTGTTCGCATCCGATAAGTGCGCGCATTGCTATTTTCTCGAAACTAGTGTAAAAATTTAAATTTCTGCTCATGCACAATTAATTAGATATTTGATCTTCGTCGAAGTCCGTAATTTATTTATGGTTACGTTGTTTTTAATGTTTCGAGAAAAAGCAAAAGAAAAAAAAGCTAACTTTCCTTAAAATTTTTCACAATTTTCAAACTGTGACAGTGATCTGTCTTTGACATAAAGTGAAGGCAATTGTTTTTTTTTATTAAGCTTACCATTTAAACTTTATGTTCCAATTAAAGTGTTATTGTTTTTAGTATTTATTTATTATAGGCTATTGATTATGTCGAAAAAACAGGGAAATAAGGAACTAAGACGTTCATGGGTTTTTATTGCAGGAATCGTTCAATGGGTTATAAAAGAAGATAAAACCGCGGAGTACTATTAAATGAGAAGGTGGAAACTGAAGATAGGGGTGAAAAAGCCCCCTTTTTGGTTTTTTCAATATACCTCGTAAACCAAGCAAAATTTTGATATATTGCACTCAACGCTTTTTGTAGAGAATTAAATTTCCTATTGGAATAATGTTAGTCACTAGATTTTTTCATTGAAAATTAACCGAAGTATGGCCATTTTAATCTATCTTTTTTCGCATTTTTAGTTTTACTCAAGTAAAACAGAAACATTTGAGGGGAAAGTAGGATAACTTAAGCACCAAGAACTGATAACGAGATTTTGTAGAGGGGTTAAATACAATCATTGTTTAATATGGGAGGGGGGTAAATGTCCCCCCGTTTTGGCGGGAGTTGCAATTTTCTAAAAAAAATACTTAAATTTAAAAAAAATTATTAAAAAACAACGGCAACACTTACAGTTTTTATTGATACTTTTTTCAAAAGCTAGAATATTAATTTTAAAATGAAGTTATTTTAATCAGTTGTTTTTGAAATAAACGAGTGATTCCGATAAAGAAAGTATTTTGTCTATTTTTCAATTTTCTCAAAAAGTAGAAGGCATAGGAACATTATGATTTTTATGATTTGATAAGAAATCAATTAAGGCAGTTTACTTTGTCGATGAATTTCGTATAGAAGTCCACAGTCTTTGTGAAAATTGTACTCAATGTGCTTTTTAAACTTTTTTTTCACAAGTTTTGACTTTGAAATCGGGTATTTCAAAAACAATTGATTAAAATAACTTCATTTTTAGATTAATATTAAGTTTATAATTCTATCAATCAAAACTGTAAGTGTTGCCGTTGTTTTTTAATAATTTTTTTTATTTTAAGTATTTTTTTTAGAAAACTGCCCCTCCCGCCAAAACGGGGGGACATTGACCCATATTAAACAATGATTGTATTTAACCCCTCTACAAAATCTCGTTATCAGTTCTTGGTGCTTAATTTATCCTACTTTACCCTCAAATGTTTCTGTTTTACTTGAGTAAAACTAAAAATGCGAAAAAAAGATAGATAGGCCATACTTCGGTTAATTTTCAATGAAAAATTTAGTGAGTTCAGCATTTTGAAGGAAATTTAATCTTCTTTTTTTTATTGTAGCAATGTTTATGTCTATCTCAACCCAAAAAAAAAATGTACAAGTAAAAAAGCAAAAAAACTCAAAAAATCGATTTTTTTGATATTTTTTTTATGATTGTTTCGACTATTTTTTATGGAAATTTTGTTTTTAAATTTTTAAAAAACATTATTCCAATAGGAAATTTAATTTTCTACAAAAAGTTTTATGTGCAATATATCAAAATTTTGCTTGGTTTACGAGGTATATTGAAAAAACCAAAAAGGGAGCTTTTGCACCCCTATCTTCAGTTTCCACCCTCTCATTTAATAGCACTCCGCGGTTTCATCATCTTTTATAACCCATTGAACGATTCCTGCAATAAAAACCCGTGAACGTCTTAGTTCCTTTCTAAACTACATAATCAATAGCCTATTAAAATTTAATCAAAAACAACAAAAAAAATGTATTTGGAGTAAGTGTACGCAAAAATTTGGGGGTAAGTGTGCGCATGCAAATGCATGGGATTTCACTGAAAATATATATATTTGCATAAAATGCTTCAAAATGCATCAAAATTTCACAGTGTACAGAATGGATCAAAATAATGAGAAAATCGTATGGGAGCGGGGGTCTTAGACCCCTCGTTTGTCTTTAAAAATTGAAAAAAAGAACAAAAGATAATCATTAAGACTACTAAGCAAAAGTAGGGTAGGATGGTATAAGAGTGCGCGGTTGATAAGAGTGCGCAAAGCGATTTTCTACGGTTTGAAAAGGAATATAAGACTGAATGCACTTATTTTGGAAAGATCTAAGTGAGTTTGATCTGCTGTCAAAATTTCATGCAAATGTGTTTGTAAACAGAGGTTCTAGTTAAGTTTAAGTTTTTTAGCACTTTTTTTTCCAATTTTTCTTGCCAAACAAATTAAATTTTCCGCTTAACAACAAAAAATAACAATAAACAAAGTATGGGACATTGAAAAGTCGACAAAAAGAAACATTTGAGGAACACGTAAGATTGGTCTTAAAGTGCATTGTGAAATACATATATATTCTTCGATTACATGTCGGGACGTGTAAGAGTGCGCACCATGATGATGTATAAGAGTGCGCGGGCTAAAAGAGCAGTAAATGCTATCCAAGGCTTCAAAATAACTGGCATTTGTCCATATACCAGCAAACAGAAGCTAGAAAAAGCAATTCCAACCAAAAAGAAAACAAATACAAGTTTTACAAAAAACAAGCGAATGAAAGTAACTAGGAAATATTGAAATTTTCTCGGAACCATTAATCGAAGACTAAATTGATTGTTCCTCATACAAGGAGTGATGGGTTGAAAAATACTCTGTTTATTTAAAGATAGGCAGTTTTATTTGCGACTTTTGTGCGAACTTACACCTGTACGCAGCTGCGCACTCTTACAAACTAAGCCGCGCACTCTTACACAATAGGATGTATAATGTATGATGTATGTGCGCAATTTCCTAATGTGGTATTTTGTTTATAACTTTTGAATTAATACATTTTTGTTACCAGTTTTAAGTTTTTTTCGTTTCTTTGATTATAAACTAAAAACTATATATAAAAAAAGTAGTTAAATTCTTTTTATTATTGTTTTATTTGGTGTTTTGTCTAAAATGCGCACTATTATACCACCTTACCCTACCTGCGCACACTTACCGTACACCCTGCGCACACTTACCCCTTCGAAAGGGTAAGTGTGCGCAATATGACCTGTTTTGGTTTTCTTAGAAAAACATAATTAATTTTATAAATATTAGTTATATTTAAATTGAATTTAAGAAGTCAAAACATGTATCTCTAATAATGAATTTACTTTTTTTATGTACATCCTATATTTTGCTTGTAATACATCTTCAAAGTCAAAAGTGCGCACACTTATCACAAACGACTCTACTACTGTTTTTATCGTGTTAAAACCAAACTCCAGATAATTATCTGGAGTTGGCATTCTGACTACGGGAACGATATCGATACGAGATGCTAAATGCGACAAATTGAGTGTATCACTTCGTTTCGTATCTCATATATCGGATGATTTAGTATTAAAATGGGATCGTCACTATTATGTATGTTTCGTTACTTAAGTACCCAGTAACGAAACATACGAGTAACATTACTGTTTATAAAGTAACGTTTCGTTACTCGTTACTGAAGCAAATACCCGCATTTTAGTAACGAATACATACGATTTGCTACATCTCTACTTCGAAAGCCTTGAGAAAAAGTGTCGTGGTGCGGAAAGTGGTGGGACGGGTTAACGCACATAACTGCGTGGGCGGAAAGCACAAGCTTCAACGGGGGAAAAGGGGGGACAGCTTTAATGTAAGTCAACTCGTGCAAAAAAATAAAAAGGGTTACAAAAATCATAAAGTCATAAAAAAGGCAAACGCATGCAAGAGAAAGAAAAATAAAAAAAAAAATATTTCAAAGATCACATGGTGAAAATCATTGTGGAAAGTGTTACATATATAAATTTTTTTTTTTTGACGGGAGGAAATCTTCAAAAGACACTTGGCAGTATTCGACACCAAGTAGTGTGGGACTCTTAACCACTAAAACCACCTCTTTATCAGGACCAATCTTGAGAGATCGACATCAGATTTTTCTTTCTTAACTTTGTAAAATCACTTTGGGGGAAGTCTAAACTTTTAATACTTTCCCATGTTTTTTTAGACCATAAGCTCATGAGGCTTGGTTCTTCTTAATCTCCGAACATGGTTTCTAGTATTCAAGACGGATACCATTTCAGAATTGGTATGACATTGCAGTCTCTGATTATGGGATACAGCGTATTTTTTAACAACTTCTGTAACCGTTTCTATTTGTAAGTCACGATGTAGATCGCTATTTCTTATGTACCAAAGTGCATTAACTATTCCACGAAGGACTTTGTTTTGGAATTTTTGCATGATTTCGGTATTTGTTTTCTTTGTACAGCCCCATAATTGGATACCATAGGTCCAAACAGGCTTTAGTACTTGATTATACAGCATTATTTTGTTTTGGGTTGATAAATCAGAGTTGTTACCAAGTAACCAGTACATTTTTCTATATTTCAAGTTTAGGTCTTCTCTTTTCTTTTTGATGTGCTCTTTCCACTTTAGCTTTGCATCCAAAGTCATTCCAAGGTATTATGCCGTATTGGCGTAAGGTACAGCTTGATTATTAATGAATATTGGAATATTGTTTATCTTTTTATTTGTAAAGTTTATATGTGAAGATTTTGTTTCATTGAGTTTGATACGCCATTTTTCGGTCCAATCTCTGACTGTGTCGATGGCATATTGCAGCTTTACTGCTCCCCTAGAGACACATTTGTCGGGTACCAAAATTGCGGTATCATCTGCAAAAGTAGCCATTATGGTGTGATTCCCAACTGGGATATCCCTTGTGTATAGTAAATACAGGGTAGGACCTAGGACACTTCCTTGTGGTACACCGGCTTCTATTTTCTTCAATTCCGATTATTCTTGATCGTACCTTACTCTAAACAATCGGTCTGAGATGTACGATTTTAATATTTCATAGTACTGTCTGGGAAGATCCCTTTGCAGTTCGTACTCAAGTCCCTCATGCCAAACCTTGTCAAAGGCTTGAGCAACATCTAAGAAAATAGCTGAACATACTTGTTTTTCTTCTAATGCTTTTTCTATTACATCCGTTATTCTATGAACTTGGTCTATCGTGGAATGTTTATTTCTAAAGCCAAACTGATGATTTGGGATTAACCTTCTTTCTTCTATAATTTTGCTAAGTCTCTTCAGAAGCAGTTTTTCAAAAACTTTTGCCATAATTGGTATAAGCGATATTGGTCTGTAAGACGTCACTTCTGTAGGTGGCTTACCTTGCTTGGGTATGACAATAACTTCAGCAATTTTCCAATGGTGTGGGACATACCTTTGCTTAAGGCATGCATTTATTATATATTAGAGTTTTATGAAGGCTTTCAAAGGCATTTCTTTCATAACCTGAGCAGTAATAAGATCGTAACCTGGTGATTTTTTATTTGATAGTTGATGTAAACACATACTTTTTATTTCTTTTAATCTTACAATTGGTATTTCACTTTCATCTATCTTATCAACAAGCTGTAAACTATTTTCAGCCGCGTTTGTTGGGTATGGCTTAAAAACATTCGCAAGATGCTCCGCGAAAAGGTTAGCTTTTTCTTTTGGGTTACCGATCCATTTCCCATTTTGAGATTTCAAGGGAGAGTTTAGTAACTGCGGTCTTTTCAGGCGCTTGGCTGCTTTCCATAGCGAAAAATCGGTTGAAGCATCAGTCGTTAAATTCTTTAGAAATGTACTGAGTGAATCATTTTTGAATTTATAAATTTGTTTTTTAAGATTGTTGCTTATACGGTTAAACGTTGTTTTATCATCTGGAAATCTAGTATTTTGCCATTTTCTTCGAGCTCTTCTTTTCTCTATTATCAACTCTCTTATCTCTAAAGGATATTTTATTTCATTTTGTCTTCTATTAAAAAATTCCCAAGTGCGAAAAATTCAAATATCTTGGATCTTTGATCAACAACCAAGCTTCTTGTGATGACGACATCAACCACCGAATAAGTGTAGGGTGGATGAAGTGGCGCGAAAACTCTGCCATCTTCTGTGACCGAAAAATGCCCCCCTAAACTGAAAGGAAAGCTCTATACTGCAGCTGTTCGCCCGGCACTTACATACGGTTCACAATGTTGGACAATGTACAGAACGTATGAGAGTAAACTGACAGCAGCTGAGATGAAGATGCTTCGTATCACAGCGGGAGTAACAAAGCTTGATCGAATCAGAAGCAAGAAAATCCGAGGAAGCCTTCACATCAAAAACACCATCTTGGATAAAATACAGCATGACCGTTTAAGCTGGTACTGTCATGTACAAAGACGAAACCCTGAGAACCCAGTTCAAAAGGCGATCGCTTACGACGTTCCAACGCAATCGCGAAGAAGAGGCAGGCCTAAGAACTCATGGAGAAGACAAATGCAACGACAACTGCATTCAGTTGGCCTTAGACATGGAACAATTCAAAATCGAGAAGCCTGCCGACGTTTCCTGAGGTCAACCCGGCGAACCCCACATGTGGAGCCGTAGTGTGAAGCAGTAAAGTGGGAGAGTTGTGACCCCATCCGAGATCATGACTATCGTCGATAATGGAGAAGAAGAAGAAGAGCTCGAATCCGAAGTCAAAAAAAATTTATCGCATCACGTTTTTGAGATAATACCGTTAGAATATCGAAAATGCCGCTTTTTATCAGTTTTCGAGGTTATTTCTTAGCATTTGTTTATTTGTTATAAATAAATTTGTAACGGTTTCTAAAAGAACTCAATCTTGTCTTTCTAAATCCGTTAAATCTCTTAAATATCTCTTTTCTTCTTCGAGAAATGTTTGTACTATTGTAATTTTTTTTGTATACAGCGGTGCCCCTTTTTCATTTTGCTACCCGGGCCCTTTTGCCCCAGTCCGACCTGTTTCACCTACCTAATTAGATACTCATGATTTCATACCCCAGTTCAACAAAAACACAAACCAAATCAATGCGCAAACAAATAAAACTGTGCATGCATTCTTTTTTCCTTGATTTCCAAAAAATATCCCAAAACCAGATCTCATTTGTATATTCCTAACCCTAACCTATCCTATGAAAAAATATTAAAGAACAAAATTTCATTCATTGATCAGGTAGGTAGTACTAGGTACCTACCTACTTTCTTAAAATGCATTCACAATCCTTTTGCATACCTACACACAATTACTCAATCGCGCCATCCAAGGAAACAAAAACAAAACTAAATTGCAAAAAAAAAACAAACAAAAACAAAAAACCAACCCAAATATGTATGTAGATACTAGTACATAGGTATTCCTTATTCTTTCTTTCTCTTCTAATAGATCTTTTGTGAGTAGGTACTGAACTACTGAGTAAGTTTTTTGTGTTGTTTTTTTTTTTTATGAATCGTTCTCGTTGAGGCAGACTGACCAGCGTCAATCGTATATTCTTTTGATAGAAAGAAACAAAAAACGTGCGCCAGGACGACTCGATACTCGAGCTACAAGGTCTACTTCTATGGACAGAAAAAAAAACATATATGTGCACAACGGTCTTGAGTTGTAATCGTATCTGAGTACTATTTTCTTTTGTGCTCTTATACTTCAAATACGACGATTTTCTGTTTGCCTTTCCATTTTTTTAATTGACAAACAATATTGCAACACCACAGATCACCTCATATTTTTATTCCTCATCTCAACCTGAACCTAGCTTATGAAAAAAAAATATTAGAGAAAAAAATGCATTTATTGTTCAGGTTTTTATTTTTAAATACGTCCACAATCCATCTGCACACACACAGCTCTATTTTTCTTCCAAAAATCCCGCCTTAAAAAAGAAACAGTTAAAGCGCGATTTTGCAATGCAAAAACACAACAAGAATACAAGAACAAATTTCAGAGATACAGAAAAAAAAACGATTCCAACTGAAGAGTCAAGACCGTTATGCCCATGATTTTTTTTTCTTTTCTATCCATGCAAAAAGATCTTCTCGCTCTGTCTGAGGCAGAGCCGTGAAAACACATGATACTCACTCTCAAAGACCACGTAAAAGAGAATCAGAGAATAAATAACCAAATTCCAAAGAAAAATAAAAGCATTTTAAAATTTCTCAAATTTTTCATCGAAAAGAGCTTTTTTAAAAGCTCTTCAAAGTGGTGATTTTCAGTTTCATATGTCACTTTTTTCTATGAAGATGAGATATCTGTAGGTATATAATTATTTGTGCTTGAAGGGTCTCCATCAGATACCTACTCATGATTTAGACTTTTGAAAGCGTTTTTTGTAATGAGGAGTCCGCCGCGCCGTAGGCATAATCTTTTGTACAAACATGCAACGATTAAGTTCGTCCGATCAAAAAGTTTAAATGATCAGACAAATCGCTGGTCGAGAATTATAAGGTGGTATGTTTTATGGAAAGCCCTGCAAATATACAACCACAGACAATTATATACAGATATCGCATCCCATAGAAAAAAATTGTCATCAAAATTTTTTCCAGCCGACACGTTTCAGCCGACAAGAGCTTTTTAAATTGGAATCAAAAAGGAGAAGAGAATTTTTCAGCCGACAAAAAAGCTTTTTTTTTTAATTTAAAAAGAGAACAATAAAAAGGATCTCTTACGACCATGACCTTACTCACTCTCCCGCGAAAATAAAAAAAGGAGTGCAATGTGCAAGTGGGTAGATAGACGTGATTTCAATTCGTCTTTGACTTTCTAAGCAATCAGCTGCTGTGAAATATTTCAAATAGTTATATATCGTCGGCTTAAAGCAAAATTGTTCTAAGTACATAGGATTCCTTAAGGACTAAGAACAATTTTGCTTTACGCCGACGATATGTACATAAGCTGTATGTAATTGAAAATATTTTATAAGAGAGTGTCGGCTGATTTTGAGATTTCATGGGCACTGGGCACCGATCAGATTGTTCAATTGTGTGTAGACATATAGACATACATATGAGGTGCAGAGTGTTGGTGAAATATAAACATGAGCATAGTGTGCGTATCTGCTTATACATTAAGCCGATGTCGTTGGGCGACATGACGTCTGCGTGCATAAGGCGGCCGGCCCATAGACAAGATACTTGTGTGTTCGTTCCGGTGTGTATGCGTCGCTTAAATCTGTGAAAATTTTGGTAGATGGATAGGTAGGTAACAGAGATCCAAATGAGTATGTTCGAACGTGTTCCAACAATTTCAATTTTTTAAAATGATCGTTCGTGCTCGATCGTTTTCTCTCTATACTCGTAAATCATCTTACTCATAAACAAAAATACTCCCAAACAAAACCACACAAATTGTTTGAACTCATGAGTAATGAGTATACTCGATCCTCAATACCCACGAACAAAATTACTCGTAAACAGATTGACTGTTCATAAACACTAGGCTTTACTCGAAATGATCGAAAGTGATTGAAATGTTCGAACGTGATCGAAAAATCATGAACAGTTTGAACAATGAAAACAAACACTTCCAATTTCTACGTCCTATAGGTACCTGTTGCATATGTTTTTTTTTATTTAGGTTTTGAGGGTTGGTTGTTTGCGGTACATCTGCAATTAAAGCAGGTTATTTTAATTTTATAATTGTGGTTTTAGAAAAGGATTTTCAATGACTGAGTAAATAAAAAAGTAATTAGTCGTTAGGTAACAATACAATTGGGGTAGTGGGGAATGCTCAGTTAATTTGTGCAGGTAGGTGCGTAGTAGAAACATATCCCTAAAAAATATGCAATAATGCGATTTGGGATGATTGTTTTTAAAACAAATTGCCTTTTTTTCGGGTTGGTATATTGGGGAAACTACAAATCAATTACAAATAGAAAGATACATTCAGTTTAATTCGAAAGGCCCTGTGGATATTCTTCAATGGTGGTGTGAAAATAAAGGCCAATTCAAAAACCTTTATGAAGCACATAAAATCTTGAATTGTATTCCCGCAACATCAGCAGCATCAGAACGAGCATTTTCACAGGCTGGAAATATAATTACAGAAAAACGATCGAGGTTGAACCCAGAAACTGTAAATAATTTGATGATTGCGAATTTAAACTTAAAGATAAATCCAATATAAATATTTTTTTTTTTATAAATACAAGTGTCACCATTTTTAACTTAATTTAATTTATTCAATTTTTTGTATCTAGCATTAAGTTTTATTTAATTTTTCTTTTTTTTCTGTATTTAATTTAATTTTATTCTAATATGTTTTTCTTCATTTCATTATCTTGTCAAATTAATTAATTTAAATAAAATAAATGTAACTTACTTTTGTGTACCAAACTGATTCTCTTTTATTTATTCTACAAGAAAAACCACCCTCGAACACTATGAACATTTCCTTTCCAGTTCGAGTAATTTCGATCACATTGATCATTTTACTCGATTATACTCGAAAAGAAAAATGATCATTTGAACTCGTTTGAAATGTAGGATTACTTACGAGTCATCATACTCCTAAACAGGAAAGCTCGAACATTTTTGAGTTGTGTTGATTCTGTTTGTTCGAGATCGTTTTTTTCGAGTAAGTACTCGATGTTCGTAAACAATGCTCGACTCGTTTGGTTCTCTGGTAGGTAAGCAAGTTCTTAGATGAACTTTATTTTTTTGATAGAGGCAAGGAAAAAAAAGCAGGGTTGTAAAAAAATCTTTCTTAAAACAAATATTTACTGCAACTTGATATTGTTTCGCATTAAAAAAATACTATTGCACCATCTTTATTGACAAAAACAATATTTTGCCTTAAAAAAAATTGTACCTATTGCAATTAAAAAAAAATTCTCCATAGAAAAAAAATTAATGCAAAGTGTGGGGGTGTGGGCAATAAATAGTTCATTTTTAATATTCGTCGAACTTCTTACAATTTTAATTGCAATAATTATTTTTTTTAATGAAAATATTTTTCTGCTGTACCTCATACAATTTTTTTTTAGGACCTTTTAAACCTTTTATAGAAAAGGTCGCGTTTCTCAAAAATTTTTGAATTTTTTTGAAACTTTTTTTTTATTCATATTCAATTATACAGGGTGATTCAGGAATAATGTGCCAAGAAGCTAGAGCGTGTAGGTTAGGTCGAGACAAGAAAAAAATCGTATAAAAATTAAAATTATAAAAATTAATTTTTCAAAAACTGTGCCATAAAATGGCTTTGTTTAAAATATTTGTAAAAGACTAGGGTTTTGGCTTTACAAAAAGGTGTAACACGTTATTATTAGTATAACCTTTGATTTTTAATAATTTTTTTTCCAAAATAAGTCAATTTTTTTTTAAATTGCCCCTCCCCGCTTAACGAAGGGGAATAGACCCTCCCACCATACGATGTTTTTCTTGTCTCGACCTAACCTACACGCTCTAGCTTTTTGGCACATTACTCCTGAATCACCCTGTATAAATCACTCTTGTATGCATATAATATAAGACTATTGCGCG